>NC_057762.1:33494558-33796083 GCF_010389155.1 Erigeron canadensis
AGTTGATAAGAAGTTGAAAAGGGCGGTTATGTGGAGACGGTTGACTAATGTTATATTTGTGATCACTTTTAGTACTGTTTTGATATGTTCTGTGGTCGCGGCTGCTGTGGCTGCACCTCCGTTGGTGACGGCACTTGCAGCCGCGGCTGTAGTGCCGTTAGGGTCGATGGGGAAATGGGTTAACTCGTTATGGAAGAAATATGAGACGGGTTTGAAAGGGCAAAGGGAGTTGATTAATGCAATGAGAATGGGGAATTTTATCGCGATTAAGGATTTAGATAATATTAAGGCTTTGGTTGATAAGTTAGGGGTTGAGATGGAGGGTTTGGTGCAGAACGTGCAGTTTGCTGTTAATGAAGAGGAGGAAGAGGCGGTTGCAGTGGCAGTTGAGGAAATGAAGAAAACGGTTAATGATTTTGCTAAGACGATTGATGATTTGAGTGATCATTCGAATAAATGTAGTAGGGATGTGAGGAGAGCGAGAACTGTGATTGTGCAGAAGATCACGAAGCATCCTAGTGGCTCGGTTTAGGTATTGATGTTTTTGTTAATTTAATCTGCTTTATTGGTTACATATTTTGTTGTTAATATCTGTGTATTCTACAAAGAAATCTTTAGTTGTGAACCTTATATTTGGGTCTAATGATCTTTTGATTTGGCCCTGAGAAATTTGAACATATTAAGGGAGAGTTTATAGTTTATAATTGTCTATTTTATTGACTATGTCTTTGTTGGCTAATAATGAAATACCTAATTCTGAAAATTTCATAATATCGGATGGTTTCTTGAAACTTTTATCTCTTAATTTCAGTTTACTATAGATACAGTACAACAATAATTCTGAAAATTCCCAACCTATGCTCAAAACGGGCCCATGTCTAGGATTAGCACGCAAAACAGACAATTGCATACATCATTAGCCATGGACAAAGTGTATTAGCGGGATTGCACGACTTAGCGACACTGCTAGCATAAGTATTAACTAAATACCCTTCAGTTTAAAGTTCAGAAGCGCACTGGGGATGGTGAGAGTTTTGTTTTCTTTTCAGAAGCAGATAGTGTTATTGTGTGTTAATATGATTCAGACCGCAGGTTTGTTGAGCATTAAGGTCAAGAAAACAGTTCACCTGAATAAGGTATAAAGGTAAGATGCAAGAAATCGGGTGGATGCTTAAATTCTGTAAAACAGAATTAATAAAACAAAAGAAAATTTTATAGGAATTGCGTTGGTGATCCAGATGCAGAATTACAAAATAAGGGTTAGTGTGGACAGGTTCTTTTAGCTGTTGTGTTTATTTTGGTAATGTCTACGACAATACAAACCGAATGAGCCACTCTAACAGTCTAACATCCCTCTTACATTGAACATAGGTCATATGTATTAGTGTCAGGTCCAAATGGGTTTAAGTTCGGTTCCAAAAAAGTTAAGTATTACTATTGCCTTTGGCCCTTGAAACTTTGAGCATATTATGGGAAAAGTTATAATTGTATAACTTACTTTTGTTGATTATATTTGTTGTCTTATGATCCACCTAAGATAATTGCTCAGAGGTTTCTTGAAACTTGTTTGTTTCTAATATTGGTTCACTGCAAATGCTGTGCGCTAAATCGCCAATAAGCCATTCTGAGAAACTTCCGACCCTTGTTTGAAACTTGCACATGTTTAGAATTAGCGCCCAAATCAGGAGATTCCATACATTATCTGCCATGGAGCAAGTCTATTAGTGTGATTGTCACAAGTGACATTACTAGCATAGATAACTATATAGTGAGTTTAATAATGTCTAAAGTGTGCAAAGTTGGGAATTTGGAATATTGAGGGTTCTTTTTTTCCCTTTTAGAAAGCAGATACTATTATCTTTGCTTTGATATGATTCACAGTGAATGTTTGTTGAGCATCTAGGTAATTTAAAAGGTTTCATTGATTAAGGTATCTAGGTATTAGGCAAGGGATCTGGTGGAGGCTTGGCTTCAGTAAAAGAAAAATGAGAGGAAAGATTTACAGGACTTTATCTTGGTATTAGGTAAGTCAAAGAGTATGCCCAAATTAGTCTTCTAAACTTCTCCTTACATGTAACATAAGTCATACAGGTTATAGTTGGGTCCAAACGGGTTAAACATGGGTCCTAAAATGTTAAATATTGCCTTCTAGGTAACATTTGAGTTTAACACATTCATATTGTACACTGAAAACTGTTGTTTTTTCTTTCAGTGGAAGGCATAAACAACTGTCAGATAAACTTGAAATTCTGGGCTGCAGACTTCAGCTTGAACTTGCATCAATGTCAAACCAATATATTGACCCATTGCAATGTAACCTTAAATCACTGGGAGAAAAGGAAAGAGAAACAAACTTAACATGAAGAAATCCGCTTAATCAACCAAAACAACCCGCGAATGGTAACCCAACATCCTGTTTTCACACTTTATGTGTAGTTGCTGTAACAATCTGGTGAGCTGAACTTTAACTTGTCTGAAACCGTGCTTAACTCTTTATAGGAGATGGTTCTATGGATCCCTTCCCCCCGCTCCTTCCCAAATAGTAATCACCACTTGAGAAATCAAAATTTTCAACCCCATGAATACCAAGGTTCTAAATACACAAAGGGTAATTGAAATACACAGACCGGGTTGCGTAAACTTACCAAACAGTTTTGGGTAAAACATGTAACTTTTGGCATAAGCCATGTTAGGTGGACAGACCCAAACCATTTGTTTGGTCAATAATCTAAATATTTTGTAAAAGAAGAGTGAGTTATGGTTACAAAATACTATATTATTCGATAACATTTCCTTAAAGATAACTGTTTGCCCAATTGACTTGCTTCCTTCTTATCTAACTTTTTTGTTATCCATTTAACCCATAGCGGCAAGCTGGCTCGTTAAGTAAATGGGTCAAACTGCCTCCTTGGATTTCATGTTAAACGATATTAGAAAGGGACTTATTACCCCATTAGAACTGCGAGAAAAGCCAGTGCGCTTGTTTCATCAATTTATGAGGCATTGGTGATTGTAGTTTAACTCTTAAATGCTAAATCAGGCAGGTCCCAGGCAACAACTGGGATTGATACACAGAACTTAACATCAATATTGTCATTAAACCATCACTTTATGACCATTACAAGTTTGTCTTTTTTTTTTTTGGGGGGATGGGGGGGGGGGGGGGGGGTCATGAACTTGACATGTTGGCTCGGGTTTGGCTTCAACAATAGGTAATTCACATCTTTAATATGGTTACAAGTTGTCTACTTTCATTTTGTAACTTCTTTTAAATGGACAGTTTATAACTTATAGGCCTTTCACGAAAGTAAAGACTGTTTCATCGATACTATATTTAAAGAAAGTACCATTAAATGTCTACTTATCATCATTTCTGTATAACTCTTATTAGTAATTTAGCGAAATAATCAGAATAAATAAATGAATGTGAACCTGGCTGTTACGGAATTTGTGTTAATACATTGCACGTGATTGTTGGATCCAATGGATATAAATTAGGGGTTCGGGTAATCTTGCAGTCTCTAGTTGATTTGCTAACAGTGTGCAAGTTTGTCTTGGTTAAAAATGTTAGGGCATACCTTGAGTTGCTCTATGCTTGAATATCATAGCAACAATAAAATTTGGATTTGAACAAAACCAATTGGGCTTGAATAATCTTTATAATAATCAGCTAGTTGCAGAACAATAACCACTTCAATAATATTAAAACTCTAGAGAACTTAGAACTAAGATCCAAATTCCAATGCAGTGTAGCTCAGTTTGTAACGGGCGGGGGCGTCTTTGTCACAAATAGCACAAAGTCGTTTGGTTCAAACCCCAGCATCCCCATAACCACAACTGAGTGAGTCTGGTATGCCGAATGCCACCGCTGGTTTGGGGTGTTTAACCTTTTGCCTCACCAAAAAACTAAGATTCAGATGTTAAATTCCGAATTAATGTAGAGTAGCAAGTAGCTTGTCAAGGGTGATTGTCTAGTGTTAAACCTTACAAGGTGGCGTAATCGTTGTGTTTCTAAAACAACACTTATTATTCTAAAGTGTTTTTCGAAGTAGGCTTAGCTAAAATTAGAATTACGTGTTTTTTAGCTAAAGTGTGTTTGTACAACATATATGACAAGAACGTTTCTATAAACGTTTTTGAAGTAAGGATATGTAGGTAAAAATCAAGAACTGTCAAACCAAAGGCTCCGAAGCGATATTGGTGGGTCATTTGTCTATAATACCTTAACGCGTTAGGTTATCAGGTATCGTCGTATAATGACTCAAAAGGCTACCTCATTGACACATCAGCTTTTAACATTATATTAGTTTTTAAATCGTTATGATTGCAGAAAGTAGAACACTATTCTTTGATGTACCTACACACAAACAATACTAAAAACGAAATATATAAAAAAGGGTAATTAATGTCGAGGTTGACAAGGAAGTCCCAAACCATGACGCAGAACCAACCGGTAAGGGGAGACTTTCAGCGCCATTATACACCTATGCGACGTTGACCCAACCCATTCCTCATATCCCTGGCTCTTTTAAAGCCATATACATCAACACAAAACTATCTTTACACTTTGCTACGTAGGATTTTTTTTACGTGGCATCTTCATATTTATTTTGACAAATATATTTATATTTACTTATATTTATATTTATAGAATGTATAATATAACTAAAAGAGATGGTTGGGGGTACAATTGACACCCCTAATCCTCCTCTTTTAGCCTAATACTCCCTCCTCATTAATCTTCTATTTTTTAATATTTTTTTTTTTTAAAAAAACAGCCTTTAATAAAAAATCTTATAAAAAAATCTTTATTATTATTATTATCTTTATTATTATTATTATCTTTATTATTATTATTATCTTTATTATTATTATTATTATTATTATTATTATTATTATTATTATTATTATTATTATCTTTATTATTATTATTATCTTTATTATTATTATTATCTTTATTATTATTATCTTTATTATTATATTATTATTATTATTATTATTATTATTATTATTATTATTATTATCTTTATTATTATTATTATTATTATTATTATTATTATTATTATTATTATTATTATTATTATTATTATCTTTATTATTATTATTATTATATTATTATTATTATTATTATTATTATTATTATTATTATCTTTATTATTATTATTATTATTATTATTATTATTATTATTATTATTATTATTATTATTATTATTATTATTATTATTATTATAGGCTTTCAATACAGGTTTTTGTTGCAGTTATACAGTGCAAAAAGGGAGACTTAACTAGTTTCTTTCCCCATATTGTTCGGGGTACCTACTCGGTACCTCTCTCACTTGTGCACTGACCAAAGCAACAACTTATAGGTTTCTCTTCACTGAAGATCACCGTGCAGCATGAAAATCATTGTGCATCAATTGCTTCGTGAATCTTCGTGCATCAATTTAACTATGATCCAAGGGTCAAGATCATGTCTTATTTGTTTTACTTTAATACTTGTTTTATAATACCCAACCCCTATCTATCTGTCTATCTATTTTTTTTTTCTTTTTATTTAACTAAAATTAAAAAAAATAGTTAAACTTGAATCAATATTTATATAAATATATGTTTTTTCTTTAGCTTTCGTGTTGATTAAATTATAATATTGATCATACACTTTTTGTTTCTCTTTTTAATTAACTAAAGTTGAAAAAAAATAAATAAATAAACTGGAATCAATACTTATATGGTGTTAATTTTCATATAGTTCTTTTTTAGCTTTTGTATTCATTAAATTGTGATAATGGTCATACACTTTTTGTTTCACAATTAGTATAAGATTTTTTTTAATTTGAGACTAACCATCCAATGGACGGGCATAACAACTAGTAGAATGTATAGAATATAAAATAGAATATATGTATACTGTATATGAAAAACAATCTATTAAATCGAATTGATCTAAACTAAGTTGGCAAGAAATTTTCAAATCTCCAAATTCTTATCAATAATATATTATTAAATCATCCTTATCTTTATATTGGAGGAATCTATGTAATATACTAATATATATACCGTATAGTGTATGAGTTATACATTGTTTTCTTATGGCTGCTTATTGTTTTCGGAGGAGAGACCAAGCTGAGTTGGGTCAGTTGTTGGAGCCTTTGTCTTTGAAAATAAAGGTTATGGATTCGATTCTCATGCTCAGCAAGGATGGAGGTCTACCTTTGATAAAACCTGAAAACAACCTCTCTATTGGGACTCAAAACTCGTGGAGAACGACATTAGGAGTTACTTTACTTTACTTTTTTTGTTTTTAATCGTATGTTCTATCAAATACAGACGTATGCAATGTTAAATAAACTGAATGACATATTTTCACGGTAATGTGTATATTTTTCATTACTTCATTATATATTATGTTTTTCAAAATTATGATCGGCTAACATTTTGTTTGGGTTTTATCAATTTCAGATGGATACGGTGTTAAATAAAATGAATGACAGATCTTTATAGTAATAAAATTTTTTATTTACTTCATTATATATTATGTTTTTCAAAATTAATATTGGCTTAACTTTTTGTTACTTTGATTTTGGGTTAATTTTATCAATTGCAAATGGATGTACTGTTAATAGAATGAATGACAAGTTTTCATGGTAATAATCTGTATTATTTTTGTTTCCTTACTACATTGTATATAATGTTTTACAAAATTAAGATCGGATTACAATATATTTCTTTTGATTTTGGATTACAATCCGATTCTTTTGATGTTTGTATCTATCAATTGGAGCTGGATGTAATTTTAGATGAATGACATATGTTTTCTACAATTTTTTATTAGGTTAAGTTGTTAATTTTTACAAAATTTGCAAATCTTCTTATGTTTTTATAAAATTTGTTTCGGTTACTTATTTTCCTATAAGGATTTATTTATATCTACATGTGTTTATATTAACTATAACAAAATTGATTATTAGAACTTTAAAAATGTTTTATTAAGTTTAATGTAAACTTTACCTAACATCTAATTCAATTATATTTTTAAATAGTCGCACATCGGGTAAAAGACCTAATATACAAGTAAAGAACTAGATTTACGAGTGAAGAATTTAGTTAACTAAAAAACAATCATTACGCTTTCCTTATACTTTATGATGGCCAAACATTAACCCTAGAAATGAGACAAAAGGAGTGCTAATTTGACTTTCAAAGTTTTTTTTTTCCAATTTTGATCGTTATTTTTTGTTATTGTATTATATAACGCTTGATATAAAATATTTGGATGAATCGAGTTTTAATATACCTTTTAATGATATAAGTTCCATCAGCTATAATAAAATACATATAAAAATATCTTCGGTTAAAGTTAAAAGAAAAAGATTTTGAAAGTCAATACTTAAAATGGGACGGAGGGAGTAATAAATAGTTTATATTTGGTTATAGATCAAATGTCCACGTGAGAACTTCTTTGGGGGTTTTGGGGGAGGGGGGATGTTGGGTTAGAAACCGAGTCGAATCTCAATTCTTCATGGTTTCGGGCATTTATCTCTTCAGACGCGTGCGGACCGTGTTATCGCACCTTTGGTCTCTAGGGGTGCCTTCGGGTTCTAATCGCCAGCATACTGCCCGCGTGGATATCAATGTTAGAGTTTGAACCATTAACCAGTTAATACGTCGTTCTAAAAATAATAGCCAGTTTTATATTAAACATATAATTAATTATACATTTTTGAAGGGTGTATTTGAAGGAAAAGAAATTGAAAATAGCTAGAAACCGGCATGCATGACAAATTGACAATACACTCAAACCCCTTCAGAATAAATTCAAATTTAATATAATAAATAAATATGGGAGGTTCTATCTGGGGCAGATATCAGCTTGCTGGAGACCTCATCTTCCATCTTCTATCCAATTAACTCCTCACATTTTTACTTTCTTTCATTTACTTTTTGTTTTCTTACGTTTGGTCGATGTGCTCTTCTGCAACCGACTACCGACTAACCCCTTTCTCATTTTCCTGATTTTACGGAATTATTTGGTGTCATTTATTTATTACATGCAACAAATTCAACCATGCATGAATTTACTGGTCATGCAGCTCACTTAGCACATACCATTTATTACAATGATAATAGTAATTCGAGTATTATACGGATGGTATTTGAAGTATCCTCTAGAGTCCAGATTACGTTTTTGGTACAATCTTTTGAATTTCTACTCGAATCATACCTAAAGTTTTCAAAAATTTTCTCGTACGGTACCTAAGACTGCTGTTAAATCCATCCACTTGAGGACTATTTTCGTTATTTTCTTACCAAGAGAACCGAAATTTAATTAATTCTACAATAATAAACGTTATTAATTAACAAAATATACATATACATATACTTTATTTATTTTTTTAGTTTTGTTTTTTCATTTATTTATTTTAGTTAATTTTTATTATTTTTAAAGAAATCCACTCTCAAAAAGATAATAATAAATCGAAAAATAAAAATAAATTAAAGCAAAAAATAAATAATTTTTATCTCATTTTTATAAAATAAAAATCTTATGATCAATCATCTCTACTGGTTACCCATTATTTAACCTTCAGATCGAAACTCGTAACCTGTCATTGTCAAAAAAGAGTTATAATTCTTTTTGTTTGAATGTGTTTTTATAAAACTAAACAAAACATAAACAATAAATCAAAAAAGTAAAATAAAACAAAAAATACCCACACATTTTCCCTCTTCTCTCCCTGTTTTGAATGGTTCCCTTTATTATTATTATTATTATTATTATTATTATTATTATTGTTATTGTTATTATTATTTTATGGTTTTTTTTTTATAAAATGTCACTTTTAATAAAAATTAATAAGATTTACAAAAAATTGTTATAATAATTATTATTAACTATTTTAGACTTAAAATACATTTCAAAAAAATAACGGTATTAATAAGAGATGGCTGGTGAAGGTGATGGTAATAGGTTTTCATTATATAATAAAAGAGAAAAATTGATGTATTTTTATTTTTTCATTTATTTTCATATATTGATATTTTTTAGAATAATATTTTATTAAAATATATAAAAATTAAGATAAATAATAACTGAAAAAGACAAAATAAAAAAAAATAAAGTTTTGTATTTCCTTATTTAATAAATTTTATTATAGTAGTAGTAATTACATTTTTGGTAAGAAGAAACAAAAATAGTCCTCAAGTAGATGAACTTAATAGCTAAATAGACGGTCGTTAGTCTTAGATATTTTACGAGTAGGATTTAAAAACTTTAGATATGCTCCGAGTAGAGATTCAAAAGATTGTACCAAAATAGTAATTTGAAGTATATTTCATACCATTAGTGTAATTTACTCTGATATTTTATATATCAAGGCATATGATGATATGTAGTTAAAAAGAATTTCATTATTTACGCTATTAAAAAAAAATAAGATTATTGCATATAAAAATAAAGGGACACGTGATGTTCGAATAAAATGTCACATCACATGTCGATTAAATGATGTTTCAATACTACTTTAGTATATTGGTAATATTGATATTTAATTAAATTATTATTCTAGTAGATAAGAATGTAGCATATATTAATTGCAAAAAATCATGAAAATGAACATCACATTAATTGTATCCTATTTGCGTTCTATGAGAATCTTGGAGATGGAGATTTATATATAGGGTTAAATAAAAGTGTGTGTAACTCGTGACCAAGAACTATTGTGTGAAAAAAACTATAATCGGATTTATTGCATGTAATTAACCAGTTAAACTGAACGAATCGTGTAACCAACCAGATAAATGTTGATATGTACCAGTTGTCTGCCACATATATAGTCTGCCATGTCAAGCCACCTGGGACGCCACGTTGGTTGCCACCTTATATATAAACTTTAATATGTTCCATTGTATATAATTAGTTTGCTAAACTGAATGAATCGTGTAAGCATTCAAAAAATCCGGCCAAGCCTTGAAGATGTTCTTAACAACCAAAAAAAATCAGATCTATGATCAATATGGTGAAGAACTTTTCAGTTCCACCAAGCCTCGTTACCGCTGTCAGAATCAATCGCCAACAATATCCGGCAACAGTGGCCGCCACCCACCACCATTCTCCTCTAGCATAACGGTAAGAATGAAAAGGGTTGATCATTGTCCTTGACGTGCTCCACCGATAATCACAATGATCGAATATGCGTATGATGTGAATGGTTTTAATGTGATTTTAGTAATTCTAACTTTTTTTATGTTCATGTATGTAAATTTTGCTGTATTTATTTAAGTGGTGTTAATTGATTTATTTGAAAAAGATGGCAAAATATATTTATGTAGAAGGAAACTGGTTACCAGTTCGATCTTTGATAATTAAACCAGGTTTTCATATTAGTGTTTTGTTATTTCGTCAGAAAAAAATGGTGTTGACGGAGATAGCACCAGAAATAAGCCGGAGAAGATGATCAAAGTAAAAAAGTCACCAGAGTTGTTGTAAATGTATTCAACTATGTATAATTGTGTATTCTATGTATATTAAGTGACACGAAGATTCCAGCTCATCAAGACACATCAGTATTTTAAAATTAATAAAAAAAAAAGAAGGTAATTGGTTACCTTTTTAGCAGGTCAGCTATTGCATGATTCATTCAGTTTAGCAGGTTAATTATATTACAATGAAACTGACTAAAGTTTCTTTCATACAATAATAGACTAGTAGCTGGTCACGAGTTACATAAGCAAACAAACACTTAACCCTATATATTGATAGATACGTCCGTCGACGACCTTACAATCTCCACCGCATCTTCCAATTCAGGTTTTCGTTTGACTATTGAAATACGTAACCGTCGCCAAAAGTTAAACACCTGAGTAAAACTTTAGGATTGCGAATACTGTACGATAAATTTTGTTGACGGATTGATTAGTTGTCGCTATAAACGCCAAATATGTTATGATATTTAGCATTGCATTGAATTTGGGTTAAAGTATCATAACAACATGATTTTGGTGTCTTGATTGGAGTTAAATTTTCATACCAAAACGGTATTTTGTGCATACATCATTGTCCATAGATTATCTTGTACTATTGTTTATAGAGAATAACTAAACTAGCTTGTTTATATCACCGTGGCGTACATTTGATTATTTGAAGACGATCTTTTGCGGCTATTGCGAGTCTAGTTGGTGGCATGCCCCTGTTTCCGGACCCTCTTGTTTTGATCCAGGTCAGTATCTAAATTTAACTATAGAAGGTTTATTTGTTATCATATTTTGGTTGTTTTTTATGTTTTTAAGTAAAAAATTTGGACATTCCACATGGTTCATTGTAAAGTAGGCCGGGCTTTCATGTTTTGGCTTTAGAATAAAAATCTTACTGAGTTGCGACCCGATGAAATCGAGACATATTATTCCGTTGGTATGATTTTTCCTGTTTAAGACAATCTTAACCGTTTAGTTTTTTTCACTTACATTTGTTCTTCAGCTTTACTTTCTTACATCTTTCATCTTTTTTATTTCCTTTAAACCGTATAGTTACCAACTTAAATACTCTATTGTCCACTATATTCCAAAATAACTTACAATATAACTAATCAAAATAAAACCAATAATTTAAAATGCAAAATGGCCTATTTATCCATCTTTCAACTAGGTGAAACCATTCACCCTTCATCATCACCAACATGTTTTACCTATATGCTTGAATACGTCACTTGTCAATCATGTGATTACATTATCAATTCACCTAGACACAAATAGTGGTGTTTGAGATTGAGTTCTAAAATAATTATCTGATTACATAAGACAACTAATAAAAAAAATATTTGACAAAAAATGATTATTTGCGTGTTCACTGAGACATGTTGAGACATGTTTTTTATGTTTACACAATCAACATGTCTCAACACGCCTTTCTAAAACTGCGTTATGTTTACGTAAGGTCATTTTCTATACAAATATATCAACAAAAATATTTTTGTTGAACATACATGTTGATTATAAAATTTTTTGATCGGTTTAATTTACTAAATGACCCGATAATAAGAACACATTAATTTAGTTAAGTCAAAAATGTATGTCGCTAAAATATTAATTTTAAGTTAAGGAACTATTTAAGATTATAGATTATATGCACATCATGTGGATTTAGGTACTAGTTCATTTACATAAAAACAAATTGTCTAGGAAGGACAATTTATTGTAAACCAATAAACCAAAATCTAACTCGATCTATTAAAAAAAGACTTAACCACTATAAATCAAACAAGAATAACTTGTTATTTCTAAAATCTAAATGATTGATTTGTTTTTTAATTTTAACTGAAAACTGTCCCAAACTAACACTCCTAAGTGAAAGTGAAAACCAGAGGATATTTTATCCACCAAATGTATATGTGATTTATGATTTATTCTTTATAATAACAACCAAATTGGTTTAAAATCATTACATGCATTCAATCTTGCCACGCTATCATCAACCATAACTATAGCAGCTACTGAAATTAATCAGACGGTGTTTATTCACACGTGTATGGTGATTAAGGTTGTCATGTGAAGCCTGCCAAGTCATTTTCTGGTGAAGGTTGTTTTGCACATCTTTTTTTGGCTTTCAAAAAGAAATAGGTACAAGGCTTTAAACGTCAGCGTAGCTTTATTTCAATTATAACTTCATTTTAATCTCCTTTGAGAAATAAATAAACACAAATTTACTATTCTAAGAAACCTTTAAATCCGTATTTTACTAAAGATGTTGACATCATAATGTATTTCGATCATAACTCGGGTAATTGCATAAAATGGTAAAATTTATATTTATACTTCTATATTACTAGTATATATTGTAATAAATTATTTTCCCGCGTAATATGCGGGATGGGCACATTAGGTTTTCATAAAATATACATTCAATAACTTTTGGTGTGTAAACATAATATAAAATTCTTAAATAATATATATTATCTTCTTATTTATAATCTATACTATATTACGAGTATAATCTTGGAATGTTTTTAAAAACTCTATTTCATACTCTTTCAAACACATTCCAGTTTCGTGCATTACATGAACTCATAAAGAAAGTTATATATTCTTTAATTCTCAACAGAAAATGATCAATTATAGATGGATATGCAGTAAAACCTTTATATGTTAATATTCGATAATAACCTCGATAAAATCAACAATTGTTCGTATCTCAATTTGATATCACACAAACGTGAACCTCAATAAATAAAAATAATAAGATAATAACTTTTTTGAAATCCCGGTATATATATATATTGGTTGCAACGAAACTACAAGTTAATAGTTACTAAAAGATTGCAACTTTTAAGATCATATATATATATATAAATATATGATTTTTTTTTAACTTCAATCTATATTGAGTTCATATTTAAATATTTTTGTTAAACTTAAATGCTAGGGGACATCTCTTATTTTTGACCAAGTTTTATGTAAATGGAGAAAAAATGTCTCTTAAAATTTGTTTTTGTAATTTATTTTTCAAAAATTTGTAAATGATACGAAAAAAAACTTTTTAAATTAATAAGTTTTTTTTTTTTAGAACGACATTCTAATCTACTCCTACTCCTAAATTACACGCATGTCTGGGATGAAACTCAGGACTCTCAAAAAATCCTCTAAATGTCGGAAGTGGGACTTGAACCTAGGTGGATCCCCCCAAGGTCAAAGAACTTAGCAATGGGCCACCAACCCTTTTTTTGAATTTATCGATATATACGATATTTAGATTTCTTATATGTATCCATATGTTTTTATAAAAATAAATCGATTTAATTATACCACCTCTTAATATTTAGAAGTAGTATTCATATTCGTACACAAACCTTTTATAAAAAAAATGACATGTTTTACGATCATGATTTTATTTTCTCACAAATATTAGACCATAGATATCTAAGATCTTACATATGCAATAAAATATAACAGACCAAACACATATTATATTAATTAAATAAGACTAAAATATTAATTTTAATTATCAATTGACTTGTTAATTATATAGAAAAATTGTTCCGATTACACATAATATTTTACTCCTTCCGTCTCATATTAAGTGTCATATTTTGACTTTTTGAGTTTTTTTCTTCCGAATTTGACCGTAAATATCTTTGTTTATGTTTTATAACAATTGATATAACATATATGAAATGATTGAGATTTAAATGTGTTTTTCATTGATATAACTTTCATCAACTAATATATAACACAAACAAAGATATTTACGGTCAAAGTCGGAAGAAAAAGACTTGACCAGTCAAAATTGGACAATTAAAATGGGACGGATGGAGTATATAATATCTTTGGTTAATAATTTATTATATTTAGTAATCTAACAATTGAAAAAAAAAAGAATCAACCCTTAGTACAGTTTATATTTTACGGAAGGATCATTTGATCAGTAGCTATTAGTATTTAATACGAGTATTAAGTATTTAGTATCATTTAGTATTTTAATTAGTAATCTAAAAAAGGATAGTGATGTTAGCAAAATCATTTAAAGGTTAGAATTAATAGTTCTTTCGCATCCAAGGGTTGTGACTTTTTTAAAAAAAATTTAAGGGGTTGTTTTATAGTTATTGGTAGATAAAAATAAAAATTATAGTCTCTTTATTGAAAAAATACACTTTTTGGATATGTGAAATTACCAATATAAGGATCTCACAAATTCACACAATTTAACCTTTAACTCTTAAAATTACCAAATACCAAGCTTAGATATTTTTAAGTCGATTGTTTCTATTTCCTTTTTTTAGATCAATTGTCGTAGAAAAAAAAAAGATAAATTAGTTTGGCCACTATGGCAAATTAGCCCAACTTACTTGCTATAATCTTAGGTTTTGGTATCTTGTCGAAAGCTAATTTTTAATAAACAATTCTGTTGTTAAAAAAAAACTCTTAAACTACATACATCGTCCCCTTTATATTAATAACATACATTACTCGCGCTGTCACCATCACAACCGTTGCAGCATTATGCGGGTAACCTGCTATTATAATATAAAAGTTTTGTTAATGATAGTTTTATATTTTAGCAATAATATGTATAAAAATGTGTTTGTTTTATCACAAATTTAAGACGAAAGTACACGTTTATGATTTTCTAAGAACAAAATATCTATCTGGAAATTGTATAAACCATTAGTTTTTAATTTTTTTATTTCTTAGCGTAAATAATATTAAACAAGATGTAAATAATTTATAAATATCCAAACTACTATGATGGTGTTTGTGATTGAGTTTGAAAGTAATTATTTAATTATTGCATTTATATAACGCAATTAATGAAAAAAGTTGTTTGACAAAAAAAATAATTAACTACGTTTTCATAAAGACAAAAAGCAGTTTAAAAAAAACATGTTTCAACATCTTTTTTTCAAAACGTAATTTATAATATAAAATTTATTTTAAATAATCGATCCCAAATACCCTTAGATACTTTCATCTTTTAGTGTTGAAATATAGGTACAAAAAGTTTATTTTTATTTTCATTTTTATTTACAACAAACTTCGAAGTCAAACAAGAATTATTCCAAAAAAGTAGAACATGCAGTGAATGACTGAATTCAATTTATTTAGGAAGCTGCTGTATATTTAATGTTTTATTAAATCTAATAAAGGATTAACCTTATCTTATTTTTTTAGCATTAAATTATCATTAGTAACACCTATAAATATCGAACAACCCATGAGAAGAAGAAAACGTGTTTCCACATATACTTTTATTAAATCAAAATGGCATTCAAGCAAAATTTAGTTCAAAAATTATTCAATATGTATTCCAACAAATTATTCTCAAACCAAACATTAAGAAGCTGCCTTATTTCTTCTTCTTCATCATCTTCTGTTCCATCCGTAATACCACCATCAAACCCTGAAAAACTTGCCCATGATCCGGGCGAAAATTCGATTTTTCGAAGATTTCTTCAACGTCGTCCTCTGTACCTGTCTAGAACAGAGTCACCATTGCCACAGATTCTTCGCCCTGGTGGCGAGAAGCTGTTGGAGACGCTTAACGAAATGGACATTGCTAGAAACCGTATCCGTCTTGAAATGGAGCCCCAATTTACGGTCGCTGATGCTAAAAAGATCCTAAAGATATCCCAATTGGAGACAGTGAAATTGAAGTTAAAAAGTAGTCAGAAAAACCATGTTTCTTATGATGAGTTTGTTCAGATTTGTGTTGATGGATGTGGTAATAATCGAGATCAAGGTGTTGATGTTGCGAATGTTTTAGATAATTCGGGTTTCGTTATCGTTCTTGGAAATGTCGTTTTCCTCAAACCTAAACAGGTCTGTCAACGTATCTATACTATATTATAAATCATTTATGATGGTAAAATAATATTGTTTTTAAAAAAAGGAAAATGTTTCACTTAATCTAGCTGTATCGCTGCTGCATTACACGAATACTATGTCGATCATTATTATAATAATATTACATTGTATCCATATACAGATGCTTTTAATTTATAAACGAACTTTTGTCATTTATGGCCAGGTAGTGAAAGCCATCAATGGACTAATGCCTAGAGAAGATTTTCCTATGAAGGAATTAGAAGGTATGGAGCGTTGGAAATCGGAAATCGATAACAAAGCAGAGAAAATGGTTCGACGCGAGCTTTGGGGCGGATTGGGGTACCTTGTGGTTCAAACCGCGGCTTTCATGAGGCTAACATTTTGGGAATTATCATGGGACGTTATGGAGCCGATTTGTTTCTATGTGACATCAATGTATTTCATGTTAGGATACGCGTATTTCTTAAGAACGTCGAGAGAGCCTTCGTTTGAAGCGGTTTTCAAGAGTCGATTTCATGTGAAGCAAATGAAGTTGATGAAAATGGAAGGGTTTGATGTTAAAATATACAATGAGTTGAAGAGGAGGATGGAAGGTTCTTCTTTGGAAGAAGTTTATGATGATGGGACAATTAATTGATTAATTAGTTAATGAATCTATAATTTGATCTTCAAGGATCATAATTAAGTTTCTAAACAAATTTTTGTTTTATAGACCCTTGTTTGCTATTTGAAAAACGGGGTTGATGTAAATAAATGGTCAGAGTTAGATTTTATTTGGTGAAATCTATTGAAATACTAAAAAGATTAAGGGGATGCCTGGTTGGGGGTTTTGGGGGTAAGGAAAGGGAAAGGTAATGAATAAAGGTGCTTGTTTGTACAAAGGAAGGGTATTGAATGCATGAAAATGGGTAATGAAGCATTATACAGTAAATTGGGGGATAAGGTAATCAATTCTCCCCATCTCTTTTTCTTCCCCTTCTCCTTTCTCTGCCGCTTCATGTTTTTTTGTATATTTTGTTATATATAATTATTAAACACTCCATCCTATAATGAAACCCTATAATTAAAATATTCTTTTTCCATTAATCATTGCCATTATCTTTGTCATTCCTTTATCCAAACCAAGCACCCCTAAAATATATATGTTGCGTGATACGCAAAAAAATATAAAGATAAATGACCGGTTATTCAATTGAAAAAAGTACTCAATACTATATATAGTTTTAAATCACAAAAAAATTCATTTTCTTTTAAGGCATTATTTTGATCATCATAAATATCAATAAAAATAATCTGTAAGTTAAAATAAATTAAATTAACTAATTGTAAAAAGAAAAGTTAATTTGGATTTAAGATGGGAGGCCGGTATACATACTTATCATTTAGAATTGTAATAATAAGGATAATAGGTAATTTTCATATCAAAATGAAAATTTTTTTTATCATAAGAGTGAAAGTTATTATAAAAATTATAGATATAGATGAAACAAGAAAAAAAAAGTTGAATTTATCATTTTGTTAGTTTGATAAAACCACATTTCAAATACTTTCTACTTTTATAAAAGATAATTAAATAATATTTTATCAGTTTTATTTTAAATGTCATATTTTGACTTTTTTATTTAAGTTTGACTGTAAATAACTTTATTTGTTTATATGATACTTGATAAAACTTATATAATTAAAATATACATAATACCCGGTCCATATTTATATTTTGATGATATCACTACCAGTGGCGGACCCAGTATTCTTATCTTGAGGTCGCCAAACAGTTTTTATGATACTAACAAGAGTATAAATTAAACAACAAAATTAAATTGTTTCAGTCTGGGGTTGTTAATTACCTTTAAAACTAAATAAATACATAAAATAGTATTAAAAATATAGAGTTTTATAGAAATTGTGAGGTTGCCATGATCATCTTTGATCACCCCCGCCACTGAGCACTACCCATATATGTTATACATTTTGACAATAAAAGTAAACAAATGTAACCAAAGTAATGAAGGTTGAGAAAAAAGTCTTCCCAAATGTAAGGGGTTATATTAATGGGTTCCTATATTAATATGACCCATAACTAGTGGTAATAACACTAGAAGGGGAAAAAAATTCAAGGTTGGAAAACAGTTCCTATATTAATATGACCCATAAGGAATGATCAAGTAGGCCGGGTAGCACAACTTGTCCGGGTATTTTGTATGCTGTGCAGCTAATAATTTTGAGGTGTTTGGATAAGCAGCATTCTTGGAAATTACATAATGATTGCATGTGGATGGAGGATCAAATTTGTTTGTTCTTGACATTCTTTTTGTTTGTTATTGACATTTTTTTAATGAAATTGTCAATTTTATTGCTTAAAAAGTAAGGTAAATGTACAGATGAATGATAATGTGATTGAACTAGGAAAATTTTGTCCGTGTTGTTTTATAGGATCCTATTTTCAGGTGTTTGAGGAAGTTATAAAAATCTAGCATCAAAATGTAAATAAATAATTAAAAGTAGAATTTAAAATCAATTTTAGCTTTATAATAAACATTGATTAAATTTAAAGGTGGAAATTTAAAAGGTAAATGAAGTTGGAAGTTCAACATTAGCTCATGATTTAAATTATATACTCACTAATTCGGCGAGAGTATTAAATAGTTGTATATTAAATAAATTTACATTTACAATAAAATGTAGAGATGAACTTTTAATTTAAAAGTATAACTTTTTTATAGATGTTAAGTTCATTTAACATTCTCTTTCTTTCATACGTGGTTTTGGAATTTTTGATGGGATATCCGAAAATAATTTAATACCGGGAAAGAAAACACATTTTGTTAATACCTTAATTTTATTAACGATGACTTAGTTAGGCTATTCCAAATATCAGCTTTTCCTCACCTCTTTCTCATTGTCATATCAGTTTTTCTCTATTTTAAAACACCTTTTCCACACCCACTACCAACATACATCTTCATCACATCTTATTCATTATTGGCGGATGTGACATTATCCGCTTTGGATGCATTTTCATTAATTATCAATAGCGGTTGTGGGATTCTTTGTTATTGTTGTTGGTATTGTTGTAGTTGAAGCTCGAAAGCCATCGGTTATAGGTGTTTGGACTTGGCCGTCGACAAGCCCATAGGATCCTCGTCGACGAGCCACTCGACGATCCATTGACGACTCTATTGGCAAGGGCCTTAATGTGTATATTTTAAATTTTAGTGTTAATTACAAAAATTGTCCTTGTGGTTTGTTAAAAATTGCAGGTCCCATCCCTACTTTTCATAAATTACGGTTTTGGTCCTTGACTTTAGAGACCCATAAACCGTTTTGGTCCAAAAGCATTGACTTTTTGACCAAAAGTGTTGACTTTTTGACAAATGTTGTTGACTTTTGGATCAAAAGTGTGGATGAGGGTCAAAAGACAGGGATCAAAACCGTAATTTATGAAAGATAGGAATGTAACTGTAATTTTTAACAAACCACGTAGACGATTTTTTGTAATTTACTCTAAATTTTATAAATTCCAATCACTTCATTATATAAAACATGTAACAGCTGATGGATAAACATTGTTAGTCGGTTGCTATAGATGCCTTGATTCGACTGGTACTGTCGATTAACATTACTTCTTTTCAAATATGATTTTCTTGCTAATTTTTTTTCTCTGAACCTTTTGTGCATGTCTTGTGATTTGAGTAAAAGGCATCCCTTTAGCCGAGTTCTTTTCTTTTTGCATGTCCTACACCAATACGTCATTATCATCCTGCAATCCCATCAACCACCCTCACAACACAACATTAACTTCGTTTTCAAGATATATAGAACTTAGTAACAAATTAACCTTTTTATTTTGCAACTATTGCATTTGCATGCGGATTCTAATCAATATATGGTCTAAAAAATTTCGACATTTGTTTCTTCATCTTTAGATTAAAATTTAAATTTAAGTAAAAGTAAAAAACGACACATAATACCGTTTTTCACTGGTTATAGGTCTCAATACTATCTACAACGTTGGTTTTAGATAAGACATTGAGATATATAGACAGTCTTACCCCTATTTAAAGTAGATGATTGTTTTTAGGTTCCACCTAAGATTGATCAAACATTTGTTCTCCATCTTAAAAAACAAAAGTATTACTATTTTATCTAAGTCTTGCTTGTTATTAATATATATACTAAAAACAAAGTTACATAAATACGTGCAAAGAATAGTAACATGTCATTTTATTGCTGCGGACCCGTTTTCATTTTCTTAATGGGTCAACTTAATTTTCTTTTGGACTCATCTTATATTCTTAATTTTGGACATAACAAATTATGTTTTGATCTTTTAAAATGCTTACAATTTGTTTACAAAGAGCACTAGCTTATTTTAATTGCATATTATTATTTTTTAAGTTTGTAACATTTTAAGATTATTTCATCTTATTACAAGTGAACTATTATATAGTATATATACACATAACAGTAGGGTGTATGTTTTGAATATATACACCTAACCATTTTTGAAAAATTTGTTTGCAATACTTATTAGTTTCAATGTTATTTCGGTTGATGTTTTATTATTATGGATTATTTTTGTTTCACTTTCTATGGGAAATTAGCTTTATTTATGTTTGTATTATTATTTTGTATTTTTATTTTAAATGTTATACTTTCATGCTTATTATCTTTTAGAATTTCTATAACATATTAATCTGTTATAAAATTATATTGTCGATTTTTTTAATTTATAATTGCTTACTCATTAAAAAATCAATATCAACTTAGGTTTTGAGCTATATAATGTTTCTAAAAGAATTTAATAATTTTTACATAGTACAGAACACAATAAATATAAAATCTCCCGGGGCAACGCCTGATAACGTATCTCGTTATTATCTAAACATGAAATTTTCATTCCTCGTACCATTACTAGATGATACACCTCATTTCGGAACCAAATAAATTAAAAAAACCATATTGAATAAACATCATAAAAGTTAAAGTTATAAGATTTACGTTTTCTATTAAGCTATGTTATAAACTATAGTGAATAAGTTTTATTTTATAAAAATCAATGTTTTATGAGTTAAAATCAAGTGTTCTATTAAGGTGTATTATAATAACACCAAACTAAGTAAGCGTCATATAAAGGTCAAGGTTAAAGGTGTACTATAATAACACCAAACTAAATAAGCGTCATATAAAGATCAAAATTATAAGACTCAAATGACAATTGTCATATTTAGCTATGTTCTAATATGTCTTCGACAAATAAGTGGTCTATAATACTGATCTTTTATGACTTATCTGAAAGTGTCTTATTAGGTCATGTTATAATAGGAACTCGAGTGATCAAGTGTTCAATTAGTCTATTACTTTGCCACATAATGGGCTACCGAACAACTAATGTCTTATAAATATTTTATGGGGTTTGTTAAATACAGCTTTTAGGGCTGTGTTTAAGGTGCATAAATTGTTTGTACAATTACCATGAAAATCAGGGATGGACTTTTAATATGAAAAGTATAAGTTTTTTTATACACGTTAAATACAGCCCATAATCAAGACTTTGATTTAGACAAGGAAGATTTTGCCCGTATGTCGACAGGATTTGTTTTTTTCGAGAAAAGGTCACATTGAGACGGGAACAGATGGGAAGTTCGCCATCCCTATGGGCTGTATTTAGTATTTCCCATATTTTATTACTCCCTTGTCTCATTTTTGAGTTCTTATTACTAACTTTATCTGGGAATTTCCATGTCCATATCCAATTTGAGGTTACATTTATTATATATTTTTAGTTGATCTTAAGCATGCATAAACTATGAAAGGCATATTAATTGAAACCATTCTTGGATGATTATATTTTGCTATATACAACAGATAACGTTTTAAATCAGTTTACTCGGTATATTTTCTTCTTTAGAAAAATCATACGAGTAGTATAATATAATGTTTTAGACATAATTATTACATATGTTTCTTGTATAAAATGTTTATATAAGCTAGCTTATATATTAAGCAATCATTTAAATTAGCACATATATATGTAAACTTTGAAACATTAACGCTATGTTCTTGAATTGTATTTCAAAAAAAAAAAAGGAAAAAAATGAAATGATATAATTAGAATAGAAGAGATAAAATCCTTTCAAATCATCTTAAAAATGGAAAGAAAATTTTTAGTCTAAAAAACTAAAAAATTCTTTCAAATCTTTTCTATTCATTTCCTTTCATTCCTTAAAAAAACTCAAAAACTCAACTTATTTTTAATCATTTGGATTCATTTTTTTTTCTTCCCATAAAAAAACTCAAGAACATAGTGTATGAATAGACCAATAAGAATAGGGTGTATGTTTTGGAAATGATTTTTAACGTGGCATGGTGGAGTATTTGAAGATTCCGGAATGACAAAATCTTTGCTCCAACTATGAAACGCGCGTGATATTGTCTTTTTTAATTCCATTATTGTTTGTGTATTTTCTTTTGTGGTATCAAAATAAGAAGAGAGATGCTTGAGTAACATACAAACTTTTATTAATTACGATTACTAACTCATGCGGACCAATAAAACAAAGAGAGAAAATGAATAAAAAGAAAAGATATGGATCAATAAAACAAATAGAGAGAATAAATAAAAAGAAAAGATAAATAATTTCATTGATTTTAATTGATGACACATAAGTTAATACACCTTCTTTGTAACAATTTGTTTCTCACTCTAGCATTACTCAAGTAAGATCAAGAAGTATAAGCTAGGTTCGGTGGTTAAATTTAAAGAACTTTTTATGTAAGCTCATTTTTATACAATTTAAATTTTTGTAACCGTTGTTTGTTATATTTTAACCAAATTCGTCCGCTGTTAATTAGAAGAAAAAGAATATAGACCAATAATATGTTTCAAATAAACAAACGACAACTAATTAAAGAATAAACGAAATGGTTCTTGATAACACATATACTAATTTTTCTTTATTTTAAGAAATATCCTTGTCACAACCTATAGAAGAGATTATCCCAAACTCATAAAATAATAAATACTTTTAGAAGAAAAACATATCTAGTATAAAGTATGAAAACACACGGATGAATGTTTTAGTATTGATTATAGAAGATGGTTTCAAATGATGAGTTGGGAATAGTTGACACAATAATTCAAAGCTGGATTTTATGATAGGGATGCCACTCAATTTGGCCATTTGGTTCATCTAAGGGTGGTCAATTCAGGATCCTGCTGTTGTATGTTGATCACGTACACATTCACACCGTGACTCACTTCTATCCCACCAATTTTATCAAGTCCTACAAACATTACAAATGAGTATATTATAAGGGGGAGAGAGTGGTCATCCATCCTCCCCACTCCCTCCCCTAACAGTAACCAATCAAAACTTTACACCTCAATTTTCCCCAATCTTCTCCATCTTTTTCAAATTATTGGCGTTACTTTCTCTCATCTTCCTTAATCTCCACCTCATCATTTCATTCATTTATTTTTAATACTATTTTTCAAACTATATAAACTAAAACATATATATACGTATATATATAAATACAATCAAATAATATAAAAATTAAAGTACAGTGACTTATATGTAATTAACTTAAATAAATAATTAGTTTACAGGGACTGATATGTAAATAAATAAATAATTTGTAGGGACTAAAATATAAATAACAATAAATAAAAATGTTAAAGTATAAAACATATTGACTGGCTTTCTTCTTCTTCATGATATATACATACATAATATACATATATATACATATATATATATATAGTATGGTAACACTCCGGTGAAAATACTTTTAAAATAAGAACGGTGAGAACACTTAAAAACATCATTTTGATGCACTAAAAGTCCATAAAACTAACATAGTGCTTAACTAATTATTATTAATTAAGTGTTTAACAATAAATTGATCCGTCAAAATCGAAAAAATCATTTTTTTTTGTATCCATCTTGGATGCATATTCATCAAAATGATGCATCCAACAAAAAACGTGATTTTTTCAATTTTGACGGATCAATGTGTTTTTAAACACTTAAATAATGATAATTAGTTATTCATTATGTCAGTTTTATGTACATTTTTTGCATCAAAATATAGCTTTTTAGTGTTCTCATTTTAATTTGGTTCTCATTTGATTGTCATCATATCTATATATATATCATCCATTGATTATAATAATAAAAAAAAACAAAAAAAAAAAAATCCAACCAATCAACCATGTCCTCTTTCCTTCTTTCCCCATCGGTGAACAACCCCACAAATCCTCTTCTCTCTCCTGCGGGGAACCTCCGGCGGCGGTGTACCCATGCGGGCCCGCTAGAGGGTAACTCAAACCCCGCGACCACTCCCTCCCCTCTAACTACGACCACTCCCTCCCCTCTAACTACATAACAATAAGAATTACCAATTTATCATAGATCAACTGATACCATTATTATATGACCATATAGGCCAAAAGACAAAGATCTTACTGTAAGATTACATGTTCAAATCTTCTTAAAAACAAATAGAAAAATATTTTTTATGCTCCATGTGTGAGGATGATATTTCACTGGGTAAGAGCTCTATGCTTTATACATTTTGAGTACCAAGATAATACATGAGACCATTGGGTTCCCACCAATTTGCCCATCTTTTTTATACATAACGAGATATGTCACCCGTGCGTTGCCTCGGGAGACATTACATTTGTTAATGGTTTAATAAAAAATATTATTCAAGAGATAAGGTGCCATAACCTTTTTGAAGAAAACATGTATTATTCAACATATTAAAAACTGACATTTGTCAGTTAAAAAATGAACTGTAAAAATTTTGTGTGAAAGTGAAAGTGAAAGTTGTTCGCATAAAAGTTTAGTGCTAAAAGTGTAAGAGACTTAAATGTTGTGGTGAAAATAAAAGAAAATCAAAAAGTATAAAAATTAGTGCTAAAAGTATAAGGGGTTAAAATGTTGTGGTGAAAATAAAATGAATAGAAAGTTTATTATTCTTTACAAGTTTTCCCGTACGTTTCTTTTTAATATATGTGTTAAAAAGTTTGTTGCTAAAGTATAAGAGGTTAAAATGTTGTAGTTAAATAAAAGATTATCAGAAAGTAGAAAAATTTAGTGTTAAAAGTGTAAGTAGTTAAGATATTGTGATGAAAATAAAAAGATTAAAAAGTTTACTAAGAATTATAAAAGTTTTGTTCTAAAAGTGTAAAAAGTGAAACTATTGTGGTGAAATTAAAAAATAAAATAAAAAGTATACTATTCTATACACGCTTTCCCGTACCTTAAAATAAAAGAAAATTAAAAACTATGAAAGTTTAGTGCTAAAAGTGTACAGAGTTAAATTATTGTGGTGAAAAATAAAAAGAATACAAAGTTTACTAAAAAAAATTATAATTTAGTGCTAAAAGTGTAAAGATTGAAAATTTTGTGTTGAAAATAAAAAGAATAAAAAGTTTACTAAAAAGTATTATAGTTTAGTGCTAAAAGTGTAAAGATTGAAACTTTTGTGGTGAAAGTAAAAAGAATTAAAACTATACTATTACTAAAAAAATATTATAGTTTAGTGCTAAAAGTGTAAAAATTGAAAGTTTTGTGGTGAAAATAAATAGACCAAAAAGTTTACTAAAAAGTATTATAGTTTATTGATAAAAATGTAAAGATTGAAACTTATGTGGTGAAAAAAAAAATTAAAAAAATATAATATTCTTTACGCGCTAAAAAGTTTAAAAAGTATTATAGTTTAGTGTTAAAAGTGTAAAGATTGAAACTTCTGTGGTGAAAGTAAAAATAATAAAAAAGTATACTATTACTAAAAATTATTATTATTTAGTGCTAAAAGTGTAAAGATTGAAACTTCTGTGGTAATAGTAAAAAGAATAAAAAGTATATTATTACTAAAAAATATTATAATTTAGTGTTAAAAGTGTAAAGATTGAAATTTTTGTGGTGAAAATAAATAGAACAAAAAGTTTACTAAAAATTATTATAGTTTAGTGCTAAAAATGTAAAGATTGAAACTTATGTGGTGAAAATAAAAAAAATTAAAAATATACTATTTTTACACGTTTTTTAATATTTTGTTTTTAATATATATTTTATAATAACAAGAATGTAATGTGAATATATGGGACCAAGCTAGTTAGTTAAGTCTAGCTAGCTAGCATGTGCGTTGGCTCCCCTTTTCGATTGTTGATGTAATTGTGATACTCTGTGTCTCCGTAATTAATAAAACGGTTAACATTCTTACAAAATATGGTAATATAAAAAGCTTTTCGTCTCCTTACAATACTATTGCTTGCCAATCGTGGTGTCTTGGCCGGTGTGTAGCATGTGTGTGCATGCTCCTCTTTCATTCAGTGTAATTAAAAAAACTATTTAAAATTTTGAATAATATTGTTTGTTGGAACCACGTTAGTGTGACCGTCACTGATCATGTATCATTCCTGATATGATAATTGACGATAACGGAAATCCCTATGTCTAGTAAATATATAACGGGCTTATTTACTCTTAAAGACGTTAGGTGATTGTAAACTAAGAGGACTAATGGTGCACATATTTTTGGTGTTGAATGTGTAAATACTCTTTTTATAAATAGAATTTAAAATAACCCTAAGTTAAAGTTAATCTCAACACATACTAAACCTTAAATTTCGTGTGTGTATTCCTCTCAAATTCGTGCGTCATGTTCCAGCAGAATTACTCATCCTATTATTACTCAATCACCTTGTTATGGGAACCCAAAATCAATAGCAATTATGTTTTATGCCCTTACAGGTTCCACAGGACGATTCATGATGTTTTATCACTCGAATCGAATCATGTTTATTCCAACATTGTTATCTAAAGAATGCACTTATGCATTATTGTTCAAATAAGTTTATGGCCCATAGACTAATCTCGGAGGTCTTGTGGCGCACGCTCCGCAACTCCGCAACATGTATTTGCTTCCACGCCTTGATCTATAGAACTAAAATGATACAGGGTACCTATTAACTTCTAGTTTACACATAGGACAAATGGATAACTCTTTCAAAACATGACATTAGAAGCGGAAAAAGAAAAGATAATACTTTAAAAGGGGTCGTAACCATTTTATATTATGCATAGTTAAGTTATATATATTATATGATTTGGAGAAGTTAGGTCAAAAGATAATAATTAATACTCATTCGTTTTATTTAGGCTGACAAATGTACCATTTTAATATATACTCATGTTCATGATTAAACTATTGTTAAATATTCCATCCCATGTTAATCACATGTTAATAAATTTACAAGGGTGAAGGGTCTATTGCAAAAAGAACTCACAATAAGCTAGACAAGTGACTAGCATGAGATTGAGTGCTAATATACCATGGTTTTCTTATTTGAAATCAAATTTTTTCTTTAAAATTAGAAAATGCATCTCATCATTCATTAATTTATTTTATAAATGTACGTAGTTCTAGTTTTTCTTTCATTCTTTCCCCGCTTCCAAGTTTGTTTTCCATTTCCACCACCACCACCACCATTTTGGAGTTGAATATAAAATACAGTCTAATTACGCAATCTATATTTATCAATGTTCAATTATGACCTTCGGCAAATATGACATAAATCATGTCATAAAAGATGATAGTTATATTCTAACTTTATTAATTTACTAGTCCTACCTGTACGATGTACGGTAACTATATAGATTGTATCATAAAAAAAGAATATGCCCCATACATGATACGTGAGTATGAAATAAATTGTGGTTAAAGTAAATCGATGAGCGAAACTAAATATAATAAACAGTAATGATAAATATAATATATGTTTAGTTAAAATTTTGGATAACCTTAAATTTTTAGAACCAAATAGTCTAGTAATTTTGGATTGTAAACTCAAATTTTTGAAGTCTTCATGTTAATAACTTATTATAATTAATATAAGTAATAGGAGTTGAAGAATTGAAAAAGAAAAAGAGACAATTTATTAATGGGAAAACAACAATCAAATAAGTTTATAATATCTTTTGTATTAATAAGCCAAGATTTAGAGTTTAGTTCTAAGTTTAATAAGGAAATTGAATTTATATACAACTAAAAAAACTAATTTAGCAAAATAAATAAATTAAAAGGACACGTGTCAATCAATAATTATGCTACGTGTCGTGTCAAGAACATGTCAATTGAGAAAGAAAAGAGACAATTTATTAATGGAAAAATGATCAATTAAATAAGGCTTTAATATCTTTTTTATTAATAAGTCAAGATTTAAAGTTTAGTTATAAGTTTAATAAGAAAATTGAATTTATATACAACTAAAAAAACTAATTTAACAAAACAAATAAATTAAAAAGACACGTGTCAATCAAGGATTACGTCATGTGTTTTGTCAAGAACATGTCAATCCTGTGTTAGTTTATTGGTAGATTAGTGGGATATGTAGTGAACCATTAGCCATAGAATTATTGGTTGAAGTCCTATACTTTTGAAACTATGATTACTTTAATGCTAAAAGAAAAGTTATGCATTACATATTTCCAATAGTTTCAGGGTTTAGAGATTTTTATTTCTTTTGAAACAAAAAAAAAATACATACTTAATGTTAACAACAAATCATATAATATTTCTTAAATTCCTAAGAGTTAAAGGTTTGTCCATAAATTGGTGAATGTATTGGACTACTGTTATAAACAGTTAATGTGTTGGGCTAACAACACTAGACTCTTAGCAAGTGTCTCAAAAATGAGCTTAAGAAACGAGGAATGTTTGCCCAAAAGATAGATGAAAATTTTAACATAATGATTAAACAATGTCCATTTTATATAACGTGGAGTTGTTTAGGAGTTACTTCCTTAATTTAAATATTTGAGTATATAACATGTAGATTTAGGCCACGTTCTTTTTTTTTTTTCTAATTATTAAGTGTTGAATGTATTAGTGACTGAATGTATAAATAATGTCTTAATGTATTAAGTAAAAAATAGGTAATTGTCAGTTATTTTTGTCTATTGAGTAAAAAAAACATAAAATTTGACTGAATACATTAAGTTCTTAATTATTAAGTTTATTAAGAAAAAAAAAAGAACGGAACCTTAATTTGGTATGCATTAAGTCCATTCATCACAGGGGTCAAATTTTCTATTATGACTTGACAGTTATGCTTGCTAAAACTGTGCTTTTTATTATGTGTTTGGTTGAGTTTTGTTTAAAAAAAATAGATAGATGTATAGATATATATAGATATTAGAAGAAAAGGTTTTTTTTTTTTTATTTAAGTGAGCCAACGGCTCTTTTGACCAAATTGGGACCTACTCACACGCTCCTCCACACTCCCCCACACATTCTCTATTCATGGCCACAGGGTATTTTACCCTCCATTCATAAATTTTCCCCATAAATTTACAGGTGGCAACGGTATACTTGCAAGTCTATACCCATTAATTTCCATAAATTCTACCCACTCCGCCCCCCTTATACTCATAAAGAAAATAGAAAAATAAATATTAATGATTAGGATTATGATTGATGATTAAGATTATACATGGTAATATAAATATAGCAAATTAAATGCAATAAAAAACAACTCAAAAAAAATTCAATGTGACAAATAAATTAAAATGTCACCTAGGAAAAAACATATCATATTTTAGTTAGTTATCTATTACTCCTTTATAATGATTATTCTCCTTCCACTTTTAGTAAATGTTAGAAAATAGTTAGTTAGGAAAGTACTATATTACCCTTCTCTACCATCTATTAATAAACATAAGTAAGGGCAGTATGGGAATCTGGATGATTCAATGACTTTCAATTCAAAATTAATATTATTTCTCTCTCTCTCTCTCTCATCAATACTACTGGTCAGTAGTCACTCCCCCGGTCATTTTAGTTTTTAATTAAAAAATAAACTCTATATAGTAGTAAACTCTAATCCAGAATCACAAACACAACCATGAATCAGGTGACTATAGTCCATCTAAACATAATCAGTTCATAATCCCAATTTTGGTATACAATTCTTATAAAATGCAATGTGTTTGGTTTTTCATTTAAAACTGAATTTGCAGCAATTTGAATTGCTAATGAAGTAATGGGTAAAAAAATTGATATATTAAGATCAATAAGAATCTGAAGTACCCAGATGATCTCACAAGCAGGTCAACATTACTCTATTTTCTGGCAGAGGCTCAAGAAATTTCCAAGAAACCAATTACTCGATAATACGAAATATTGAGATTATATTATGTTGTGGAGGAGGTTTCATTTCCTCTTTTCGAGTAGGCAAAACCGCAAAACATTCTGAGTAAAAAAAAAAAAAAAAATCCAAAAAAGGGATTTGAGTTGAAGAGAAATTAAAGATATACACATCTATAAAAAAACAAAAGGGAAGTAAAGTGGTAAGCATCAGTTTTAAAAAGCTCGATTTTGGTGCCTCATGGTTTAAATCAGCCCAAAACTATGTTGATTTTATTCATCATCTGCAACCCCATTAAACTCCTTTCAAAAATCAAACAAGTTTAAACTCAAAAGTTAAAATACATATCTTTGAATATGATCATATTTATAATATTAATACACTGATATATCTTTAAAAGGCGAAATAATTCAACAGCAATTACAAGTGATGATCGGCCTTAAGAAAAACGAAACTATTAAAAAATAAGTCAAACTCAAATAAGCTTAAAAATATGTTAAGCAAATCAAAATAATAAAGATTTTTGTTAAAGGTTTATACGTTTTTACCTGAAAGCTGCGCAACTGCGCATAGACGAAAGATATGAGTTACTCTGTATCTACTACTCCTTTATAATGATTATTCACCCCCTTATTTTAGGAAAGGGTTAGAAAATAGTTAGATGAGAAATTATTAGATTGCCCTTAATAAACAAGGAAAGAATTATTAGATATTACCAAAATTACTCTTAAAGAATTAATTTATACTTTAAACCCTTATCTTGTACTTTAATCAATGCATTTAAGGAATATCACTATCACCATTGTATTAACTTACACGGTTAGACCACTCGACACCAATTGTCGATGTCATCGATCACAACCTGCCACCGACACCACTAAACCACCGTCGCCGTCACCGCCGCCACATTGCGCGGGTACAATGCTAGTTATATAGAGAGGTTTACAGCTGAAAGAAATCTCGGAAACACCCTAGAGTTTCATGGCAGCCCACATGGGCTTTTATCAAGCCCATACGTTGATTACTGCGAGTTGGGCTATTCTATTAACTTTTGAGCCCATTTAAAATGCATGTAATGCAATAGGATACCCAGTAACAATAAAATTATAATTGTATGATATTATAACTATTAATTTAAAAAGAATTTTTTTTAAAGTCAGATAGTTCAAACGTACTATCAAACATGTATTTACATTTGTATCTATGACTTGACTTATTCGTTATAAAGTTGACCTTAATAGAGTTAGCCAGGTTGTAAGTATAATTTACTACTAAAATGTCCATGAAAATCAATACTCTTTAATTGCCAAAATCTCCATGAAAGTCATTACCTTTAGACTATGTTCAATGATGTATATGTCTAATCCATATTTATAGTTGAAAAGCCTTCTACTTTGAAATGATTTACTTACAGTGGTTTTTTAGGCTTTGTTTCTCTTTACTTAAGCATTAGGTAGAAATTTGTTCATGGACATTTTAGGCTTTGAAATGAAAAGCCTTTAGGCTTTGTTCATGGACGTTTTGAATTAGGTAGACATATATGTTCTGTCATGGTATGAAGGTTGCAATATATGGTTTAAAAATATATAACCTGTTGAAATATCGAGTCCTTAAGTGCCCACGTAAGTGGTACATAAGGGGCATGTCACAAAAATGGTCTCTGTTGGTCGGAGAATGTCGTGTTGTCATAAGTTCTATTTGGGTCTGAAACTTCATTACTAATGTTTGAAGTAACAACGTTGCAGTCAAATTTGCACATGTAGTGATTTCATTTCGTTCTTAATAGCTTGTAGATGTCTAGAAACGATCATTAAAGGACATATGGTTTAACAGTCACGAGTCGGGTCATTGCTCCTTGTAAGTGACAATACATCTAATCATGCAATCTAATTAGTTCTTCAGTTTTTTACACATGATAAGAAACGTAAATAGAGCGATAGCAAAACAGTTTAAGTAGGAGGAAACTTTAGCATCGAGATACATATGGCGATAAATAAGCAATCTGGGCGTAATGTGTTTTGCTGTAAGACACACCCAACAATGATCAAGAATCTCTAAATTGGAGGTATCATGAGTCCGACTAATGTACAACTATGTCTATGAAAGTTAATCTTTTATATAAAAACATTGAAGACATTACGGGTCACCATAGGACTACTTTTTGGTTGTCAACTATATCCGCCGCAACGCGCGAATACCATGCTAGTATAAAGATAAAGAATTAGAGAGATATAGATTAGCTAATAAATACACTTAAGCCGTTAATAAAAAAAAAGTAAAAATATAGATGTACATTAAATTTAGTTTAATAGTTTAAAAGATTGCTACCTACGTATTCGACTTGGTATGATATGATCATATAATGTTTTCTTTTTCCTTTTTAACTTTTTTATTATTTAATAATGATAATGATAATGATGATGATGATTAGGATAAATAATAATTTTTAAAAATATTTAAAATTAAGAAATTAATGTAAGTATGACACATAATGAAAAATTCTACATGATATTCTCTCATAATTGTCAACTAATAAAAACTATCATTTTTTAGTTATATAGAGATATATGACAAACGACTTATAAATTTGTCCAAAACCCTTTCTTACATTTTTTTCATTTCATTCCCCAAATTTTTTTAAACAACCCTCCGATCAAAAACCACTCTCCTCCTAATAATTTTCTTAATTGTTTTCCCAATTTTTTTCCCTCCATTCTTTTGGTTTGTATTTGGTAAACCTCGTGTATTTTATGCACTCCATATCCATGCGCAAATAAAATACACCGAAACAGAGACAAACGAACAATTACCGGTACAAATTAAACACGTACACTAACTTAGCCTCCTTTCTATGGCATTTTTGCCTTTTTATTTTATTTATTGTCATTATGTGACCTAAACCATCGATACAACAATTAACTAATCATTGACTATAAACTCATGAATATCAACCAGTTTCACCATATTCACGTTGCATTTTATCTTTAACAATTGATATACCTAACACTTGTTTCTCTATTCATGTAATTAATCTAGGTGAAACCCGTACGTTGTACCGGGCTATTTAGTTGTCTACGTGATTCATAGCAAATGAAATGCAACAAACCAAACATACTTAATCCAGCTACATAATACAATTGTCAAAAGCTTTAACAACTTTTATCAGGTGTCAAAACATGACATCAAAATTAAGGCTGAAAAAAAAAACCAAGTCAAAATGGAAAACAAAAGCATTATTCAATAACCAACTACTCGAGCACTATTACTCCTCGTCACTAAATACTACTGATCATTTGTATCGATTACTTCGTCTCTGCACCTTGTTCATCAAACACTACAATATTTTAGATATAAAAATGTGAAAGAATTTCTTAATATGCAAACTATAGTTGTGTATGATGATCATTCTTGAAGAAAGAACTGGTGTATTATTCTAACAAAAAGGTTATATAGAAAACAAAGTTTGTCGAATGTTCTTTTAGGGAGTTATAGCTAAACTGAAACACATTGCAATTGATATGTCAATGCTGGAAACATGCAACAGAATGATACTAAATTGACTAATAATTCATTAATAAGGTAATGGATATTGCTTAACAAACCAGAAGAGACATGACAAGCAGGTAGCGGATATTGCTTTCAATTGCTTCATGGGCCAACTTTATCATACTTAACTAATAGCAAAACATGGTTTGTACTTTGCATTTCTCCGTATTTTGAGACCCCTATGGTTGTTGACATGATTTGGTTTCTATATCCATTACTGATGTGTAACAAAGTGAACCCATGTTTTGAAGTGTGATGCCATTTCTTAAAATTTCACTTAAAAGATATTTTGTATTGTGGGACATAAATGAATTAATATGTGTAATTTGAGTATCTGAGCTCATATCCAGATGCATAAACTTTTTTGCCCTTTTAAAATCTATATTTGCATCCCAGATTTCCTGAAGATGGCTGTGGTCCCATTCTCATGTCTCTTATTAGTATTGTCGTAGATTCATGAGGGTATTATGTCATAGGTAGCTTCGCTCCTCCAAATATAATTTCATGTATGTCCATAAATAGGAAAGTACATAGATTAATATAGTTGAGTTTTTATAAAAGGCCCACTTATGAATATGTAGAACCTACGTGATATGAGAAGCTAAAGCAAATTAAAAACCATAGTGGAAATCATTAGAAGCTCACTATCTGAACTTATAGGACACTCATGGTTCTGCAAATATATAACTTATTCCATCATAGCTAAAAAAACCAGTTTTGCCCATTTGATATGAAAACAATTATTACATAAATCGTCCTGCTTAGAATAAATGATAAAAATTTAGTGACACTTAAGACATAACCGAATAAAAATCTAGAACACGTGTGATCTTGAAAAAAGTTTTGCCAAGATGGGTTATATATACTTATATGAACAGAATCAAACAATTTGCAAGGAGTTCTCAATCCATGGGTAGGGGTATGACAGTGTACATCATATATTTCATAAAATCCGCATACAATGGAATTAGGTATTATTCTTAAAATTAATCAAATAATAACTAAAGGAAAAAAAAAAGAGTTTCATGTGCCATTACTTGTTAACTTATACCTTATATGTTACACTTTATATGTTGGCTCATCCATTTTAAGCCGCTCAAACATAAAGACAACCTGAACAATGAAGACTCAATGGTCAAACACACAAATAAAACCACCATGGCTTGTGCGATGCACATGTTTTCTTGTGCCTTAAGATTTATAAACTCCGACTCGATATCGACACCAATAAGTGAGGGAGCTCAAAATATTAAAGACGTTCATATATATGCATTATCATTTTATCATTTTTTAATTAATTTGGGAGGGAGGAAGTATTGTACTTAAGGGCTGTTTAATATTTAAAACTAAGAAATGAACTACTCTAAGAAAATAAATTCTGATGATGCATTGCGAAATTGTATTGTTGTTGTTGAGAGCTAAAGTAACTTAAATTAAATGAAAAAGATGGAAGGGAGCATCCATAACTCTAAGGCATTTGCACCTACCAACTCGAACACCAAGTATGCATAGAAAATTAGCATGTTTAATTGTTTATGTTTAAACGAATGAAAGATAAGCACCATATCCACATATAACTTGTTTTCAATGAAAAAAAGATTTTGATTTCACCACAAAAGAATAGCACACGACTTAGCAACTTCATTTATGTTTTAAAAAAAAACCAAAAAAAGAAAGAAGAGAACCTTTGGCGACATTATATCTGAGATAATGGTTATTCTACTCCAATAGTTACCCTAAAACAACAGCACCCCAACTACAACATCGTAGACGATTGTGTGCACCAGAGACTCCCCCTACATAACAGATTAAATATGTAGCCCAACAGTAGCTGTTTTGGATGAATGAATAACCTAAATTCATATTAGTAAAGACATTAACTACAAAAAGGTACCATACCTTAAGAGAATTTTGGGTAATTTTATCACCTAGCTTCTGTCCGAAATTGGCAGTGATCAAATTTGACATATAGAAGATCAACAACACCACCTGCATACGTATTTATGTACAAAAAAAAAGGAATAATGCAAAGAATTGGGTGGCGTATGAAAAAGCTATATATAGTGAATTACCTGGCACGATGCCTTCTTCTATTGCCGCCCTCGTAACATTTAAATTATATGCTACTCAATCTTTTTTCTCGCTAACCTCGAATTTGCACCTGATTAATACAACACCAATACATATATAGTTTTATTTTCAATGCACGGTTATGGCTCTCTCCATCTTCATGAAACACGTCACAAAAATTTATTGATTCAATATATACAGATGTATGAACACAAAATAGATAAAAGCCACGATGAAATATGGCACATGTGAGATTATATATATAAATAAATGAATAAGGTACTTGAGTAAGAAAAAAACATTACCAACGAGTTATGTGTTGTAGATATAGTAGAGTCTGGTAAGTATCGGATTGCAGATGAATTGTATTGTGATAAAGCGATTAGAAATAAATTTTAAACGAAAAAATGAATAGATATCTGTATGCATTAATTATACTTTTGGATAAATTTCAAACCAATCAACCTGTTCTCATTTTGACAAATTATTTTACAGGACTTATTTGACTCATTTTAGATAAAAACAAAAAAAAGCAACTCATAACGAATATATGAAAACTATGATATCTAACGACTATATCTAAACATTTAACGTACATTTGTCTGAACAACAATTAAGCATGTAAGGATAACAGTAAAGAACTTCGTATAGGATCTGTCGGAAAAAAAGCACATTGCATACTAAATAGAATTAAGTTCAAATTCTATGTTGTACTGATGGTTTGCATAAGTAATGATGAATGTTAATGGGTCATTTATCAGTAGTTGTGTGATCTTCTTCAAGTTCAAGACAAGCTTATAGAGGCTGAACATGTATTTAAAGGAACTTTAATGCAAACCATACCATGACTACAATAGCTCAATAATCCATGAAACCAGATGGATTTCCTATAATAGAACCCACAATAGCAGTTGAGGACAAATGAATTGAGAGTCCTGTGTTGCTACTGTTGTTGTCGATTGTGAGTAACACAAGTTAACTGCTATGGGTAGTTATTCCTATCAAACCAAAAAAAAAATATTGATTAATAAATTGCATGGAACACAGTGAGTAAACAATAAATACCAAAGAACACTAAACACATACTTCAAGTAGATCGATGATGTAATATCAATTCCAACCTTCACCGACAATGAAAGTTGGAATTTTCTGGTCTATGCCTTATACCATATATCTTGATTTCTTTTAAACATTTTATCGAGCACCTTGTATGCATTAACATAAGCAACAACGTCTTATACATCGTGAATGGTATCATCTTCATCTACAAAAAGAAAAGCTGTAAAAAAAGCTCGTTCTATACAAATTAATAATTATTAAATATCAAGAATTAATAAATAGTAAACCAAAACCCTAGCAATATATTCCTTTTTTTATGAATTGAGGATAAAGATTAAGATTGGAAGAAAAAAAACCCAATTTTGAAATAGCTGTTACTTCCCAAAATCAAAAAATGATAGACTTGAACCCAATAATTAAAATTGAGATCTAATGTTGATGGAATCGGTGAAGAACCAAAATTCGAAACTTGCGTGCGTACATATGAAGATTTGAATCTGGCATATAAAATTTGATTTTGAATTTTAAAACCATATATTGCAAGAAAAGCTTGTTTATGAATTGTGGCTTTCCAATTAAAAAACAAAACGTGTTGTAGTTCAAGTGGATAATATGCCTACCTTAGGTACCGGAGGTCCCTGGTTTGATTCCACGTATGAGCTTTTTTTTAAAATAAAAGGCGATTTAATTATCTACGTTGAAGTAGCACTCCACATCAGCGGATAAACTGCTTATGTGGCTACTGACATGATCGTTATGGTGACGCCACGTAAGAATTTGCTGACATGGCGGGCTCAGAGAGCGCCAAGTAAACGTTTTCTGATAGCCTTTTATATATATACTAGGTTTTTTACCCGCACGATGTGCGGTTAAATAATTGAATTATCAAAGATTTTAATATGATATTGATAATTAAAATTTGGTTTAGTTAGCATAATATTAATGTTAAATATGCTTGAATATCTTATCAAAACTTAGATTTGTTAAAAAAAATATATATTGAATATATAATTTAAAAAAAAAACAGATGGAATTAATGTCTCAAATAAATAATTGTACTTATAATGTTTGATTTGATATAATGTTTACCTAATTAATTCAAATCTATCTAAATTTAAATAAAAATATATATAAAAAAGTTTGGAGATGACACATAGAATAAATCTTAGGTGCCAATTTTTTAGCATAACTTGTAGATTTAAAGAAGGCTTGAAAAAACTAGAATTCTTACTCTTTTAATATAGATATAGATATAAATTCGTACTTTCATCATTACCCGCCATATATCAGTCATTTTTCATATTAATTCTCCGTTATTATTACCCATTTACGTTATACTAAGTACTTTATAAATATCATTACATTATATTGTAGTTTTACCTATATATAATTAGACAATATATAGACATTCTTTCGACAAAAAAATTAAAGTACTGTCATTAATATCGGGAGTTGTAAACTACTCGTAATACATAAAATTCAGGAAACGCTTGTCGTCGTCTTTTTAGTCATTAAATTATATGCGAATTTATATGTAGATAATTCGTATATAACGACTGTTAGTTTTCTCCTTCCCGTTAACTAATCGATTTGTTTTGCGAGTCGGTCGACTAATCACAAAGCAATCAACTGTAAAACAGGTACGTAGTTTCGTTGTCGCAGATGAACTTTAATACCATAAAAAGATACTCGTATAGTTTTTGCTCGACCATTGAAACATATTCAAGCTATGTTTGGCGCAAGCTTTTCAGAAGCTTTAGCTTTTCATTTTAAACTAAAAGCTCTTAAAGTATTAAAAGCTTTGTTTGGATGCAACTAGCTTTATCTTTTATTTAATTTGAATAAAAAAGCTCCAAAATGAAATGCTAGTTGAAGTAGTGTTTCATGAGCTTTAACTTTTCGATGATGCTTTTACTCTATAAAAGTTACACAAATGCCTCTTAAAGTTGCAGTTACAGATACCATATCAAACACTTTAAAAATATAAAAGTTACAGCTTACAACTCCAACTAAAAGTTACAGCTTACAACTTTAATTAAAAGCTACAATAACAAGCTACAACTACTTTTACCAAACATACCCTTAATATTCTACTGTCTCTGAAACTATATATATACATAATATTTTTATTGTATATACATATTTTTATTGTACATATAATCTCCCGTCCCTTTCTTAATAAATTAGACATATATATATTTAACCAACGGATGGTTTTATTTTATTGCTCCACCACCGCCGGCCCACTACCAAAAATAAATTAAGTATACAAAAAATAAATCTAACACTAAATTACATAGAGAAAAAATAACGGGGCCACACATGACCCTCTCACGTATCTTTCTCTTTTCGCTACACCCAATTCATCCATCAACACTTTCCACAGTAGCACAACCAACGTTATGGTTTTTTATAATCACGTCACCACTCTGGTTGCCCGCCGTGGTCTTTTTAAATGACTCTTTAAGTAAAAGTTTACAAAAAGTAGCAAGATTGCGACGTTGAGCACCGAGTTGATCCCCCATGCGCCAATTCCATTGCATCCACCTTTTTTAAAATGAAGAAGCAGAACACCAATGTGACAGATGACGTTGCAACTTAGCAGGAACATTTGACAGTTTATAACAAATGGAAAACATGCTCCTCGTAGACCGATTGCGGTCCAAAAGCGATATCCGTACACAACAGAGTATATTGATGTTGTTAACAGGATACCCAAAATTTGGAACGATTGGGAAAATTCGAGCCATAAAAATGACATGAGGATAAGGATTGAGTGGTTGAATAGACGAAAGAAGGATAGATTGCGATGACGTAGGATCGCAAAAAAGGTACGGAATGTGTGGAGGAAGCGGGTTAAGTAAAATATGTATGACCAAAAAAAGACCCTGCCTGAAGGCCGGGTACCTAAAGGGAAACAAAGAAACCATTGGAAAGGTGTGGTTCTGGTACGTCCCCAGAACCACCGGGTATCACGAATCTCTGCTGCCGCAGAGAATAGGATACCCGTAAAAACTGTGAGGGAGATGAAGGCCATGAAAAGAGAGTGGAGGGCGGGGATTGGGCCTAGGGGAACGGGTTTGCGGCGATAGTAGATGATAAGGCGGAGGAAGAGCGATAGAACGATGTATGTGAAGATCGAAGAGAAAAGGAAAGACCAGGTGGAACCCCACGATTGGGTGTGGCTCCACCTGAATCCAACTATCGAAGGGTGCTCCGATAGATAATAGATTAATGATCTTTGGCTCATCATATTGTACTTTTGATCGTTGACCCGTTTCCAGAACACCCGATCGATATGATGGAGGTGTTTGAAGCTATAACACTACTCTAGTACAAAGCACAAAGAGAGAATTGAAGGGTGATAAAGGGGTTAAGGGTTTGGAAAATAATATATACAAATATTTTGATTTCACTGGTTGTTACTTCTTTCGACCAGCCAGTAGAGTTTATATGGTTTTCGAGATTTTCAAGTAATTTAAGTTGTTCATACATGAAGATATGATACATATAGTGATACACTGATACTGATTATTATTATTGTTAACATTAATAAACCAATAATACTAAATTACTAATATTGTGACCACATGCGTAACGCCTTAGACACGTTTAAGAGATGGTAGGGTAACTTGTTTTCTATGCATTTAACATATGGAATTCTAATGGCGATTTATTCAAAATCTGAAAAAGGTATAATATGAAAGCATTTTTTTTGGTCAGAATATTCTCACTGCTGTGTTATTATAATTATTAGCTTTAATTACTTTTTTACTTTTTGTTTTAAAATAACCGTTTAATTTCTACCAAAATACATTTTTTTACTTAGTAATTTATTAAGGCGACTGGTATCCGATCACTTTTTTGGTAATTAAATCAGACTAGTGTTGTTTTTGTCCATATCCAACTATTTGCAGCGATTACTGACAGGGGGTCCGTTATTTTTTGCCAGATTTGTCATTACAGTCAGGGGGGCCCGCACTATTTACAGCGACTATCGCTGCAAATAGTATATGCGGTCTAGATATAAAAAAAGCTTGGTTGAGATATGAATCCCTTTTATTAATTCTATCATCAATAATGAATTATTATTCAAATTAATTGTATGTTAAATGTTGGGAGTTGGGACTACTATCTATATCTATACTATCTTATAAAGCATTTTGCCTTTTTTTAAAATCTTAAAAAATGATTTGAACTACCTAATTACCATCCTTCTTTATTAACTAATTTAAACATCTCTACCTAATATACGTATAATACTCTTAAATTTCAACCACTCATTTTTTTTTTCTCTTCTCAAATCTCAACCATTTATTTTTTTTTTCTCTTCCTCATAAATCATTTTATTCCTCTAATTAATTCAAAAATTTTTATCTCAAAAACCGTATATCGATAAATTATAAAAATTGTATGGGTGTTCTTAAAATTTCATGCTCTTTCATCATTCGATATACTTTCGACGGAATTTTAAATCCAGATACGGAGCCCGTACGGCTAAGGCATTTGGCCATCACACTCTATGAATTATCACCTCCTATGACCTATCAACTCCTATGACCTATCACCCCCACCATCTTACCGCCGCATTGCGCGGGTACTATTGCTCGTTTAATTATATAAATATTACATTAATCACACTCCACTTCTAACAATGTGAGAAAAGTTGATTTTCTTAACCGGATATCCGTCCCTTCTAACTGAGACATCTATAAAAAACCACACTTAATTAGTTTTCATAAGGGCTAAGTGCACCGGAATGCAGTCAAGTAATCACCAAAAGTTATTATGTGCACGAACTCTATGTCGGCTTTATTGTATTCAGGAAACTTGAAATTATGTTTATTGTGAACATAAAACGGATGTGAGACCGGTTACTTCACATAAAACTTGTTTATTTTTATTTTTTTTAATTGTGTGCATAAACTAATCCCCAAAAGTTATTGTGTGCATGCCACGTAAGTAATCAACGGGTCAACGTGAAAGTGGTGACCGACTAACTTCTTACCCAGTAACTTTTGTTTACTATAGGACTCTTTAACAAGTTTCCTGAATACAATTAATAAAGCCGACCTAGAGTTCGTGCACACAATAACTTTTCAAGACTAGTTAACTGCATTCCAGCGCACTTAGCCTTTTTCATAACAAATGAGATTAATAGAGTATGAATTTGTAGTTAACAAGATTTAAAACTCCACTTAGCTTAGTCACACTTATCTTGAAACACATGTTTTTTGTTTGTGTTTAAAGAAACCCCCAACATGCTAGATACATAAATATATAATCATTAATTTAACTATCTCATTAAATATCTTTTTTTTCTTCCAAATCATTAAATACCTCATTAAATAAAACCTCATTTATTATATTTTTCTTATTCTAACCATTATATAAAATAACTTTTTTTCTAGCTTTATTTCATTAACACAATATATATCTCTTAATAAACCTTTTTTTAAATAGTTTATATATATATATATATATATATTTATCTTTATATTTAGTTGTGTTAGTGATATTATCAATAAATTTCTTTTTTTTTTCCATAAAAGTCCAAATATAACATAAATCAAAAAGAAATATTTTAAAAACAATACCAAATACAATGACATTAAAATTTTGAATCACTTATATCGACAAAAACTCTTTCATGCGAACAAAGTTGATCATATAAATTCAAACGTTGTATAGGCGAAATAAAAAATTAAATTTTACAAACTAACCCATCTTAGTATATGAGAGTGCCAGGTTTTTTTATTAACACGAATAATTTTTTCAATAAATTTAATCACCTATATATATACATATATATAAATTTTACATCGACAGACTTTTGAAAGGGAAACTTTGGTCTTAACTTGTAATCAATCGATTAATTTTTCACATGACTTAAAATAATAATAATAAATTAATAATATTTAAAAAAATTTATATAATTGGATTATTGTTATTATATATATATATATATATAAAGTTATGTAACTAAATTTAATTTGATGTAATAAATGCAATGTTTGAGTATAATTAATATGATGTATTTACTGCTAATATAGTTTCATATAAAGTTTGTTTAAATAGCTTATTGGAAATATAAATGAACAAAAAAAATAAATTAGAATTTAATGTTATAGGGTTTACTTAGTAAATGGAGGTTTCTATAACATATCCCATTTCGAATTCTTATCATAAAAGATATAGACACCCTACAGCAAGTCAATCCACATTGATGCCCCATTAAAGATGATGTTAGAATGGATTAATGATTCCAATCTTTCCCATATTTATATGGTGCTACTGCTGGTTACTTTGAAAACATAAAGAAATCAAGTTAGCTACTGGATTACTGTCGAATTGAGAATGATACTTTTCAATCATTCGTATCTATTTCTTATTGTTGGATTTATAACCGTGATAGGAAATCTAGTTTCTCATAGCTTGTATGGGCAATGAGTCATTACTTTGTATTGTAAGTATTTTTGTGTTTAAGTCACCTACGTGTCTTGCCGAAGCACATTGTTAATAAAAGAGATAAGTTTCTTGGAATGTAACAAACTTTGGACGAATGTCTATAGTAGGAAATAACTAAAGTTGTGTGTATTGTATGTAAACAACTTTAAAAAATGTTTATTGTATGTAAGAAAACATATGTGACAACCATATAGAGGTGCCACTTGTCTGATTTTAATTGGCTGAGTACATTTTCTTACATACAATAAACATTATTTTCGAGTTGTTTACATACAATACACACAACTTTAGTTATTTTCTACTATAGACATTCATTCAAAGTTTGTTACATTTCAAGATACTTATCCCTTAATAAAATCAAGCTGTTAGAAAAAAAAAACATAGTCACCAATAGCCTTTTATATAATATTAACTAAGTCATTTTTTATAACTAGCTTAACCAACTGAATATGACTTATTTTATGGGGACTAAAATGTACCAAAAAGTGCTTTACTGACTGAATTGAATATGACTTATTGTGTATGGACTAAAGGTGTACCAAAAATACTTGATTTAGTGATTTACTGACTAAATTGAGTATGACTTATTGTTTATCGACTAAAAGTGTAACAAAAGCACTTTACTGACGACTAACTTGAATTCCAGTATTTGATAAAAGTATGCGTAGAACTTACAACATCTAAATATTAATTAAATGGAGACATAAACGGACTTCTACGAAACAACATGTATTTATTGATATGGACAAAATGGGTCAAATTCAAATGGAGTACTTTATCACGAAATGCTCAAATGAGTTAGATTTAGTACATCCTTCCAAAAAAAGTTGAATCATTTTTATAACATGTATCAGTACTTGTACATGCATATTACTCGTAGTATATTAGTGATCAAAACAAAAAGCTTTCATAGATGTAAACATGGGCATTTTCACTTGCATTTTCCTAGACGCCACCAAGAGTTCTTTGAAACTGAATTTTTTTTGCATATAGCTTAGCTTTGTTTGTCCTTCATTTTCAAGTTTTTACAAAGGTAACTGAAAATAATGATTTGTTTGTGCTGTAGTTATTCTCAGGATTACTTTTATAAGTAATTTAAGTATAATCAAATATTTTTTACTTATCATTCTTTGATTACATTGCCTTGGGTTGGTGCCATTGTACTACCATCCAGTCATTCGAACGGGAAGGATAAGATATCATGGATTCACCGTTCCTCACTTCAGCAACGAACCTATTGATCGATGTGTCTAGGACGCGAGGCAACTCACTTGATTTGGTTTCATCGCGTATAGAAACTCTCTCTAGTTATTTCCGTAATTGTAACACATATATAATAGTTGTATTATATGTTGTCTTAATATCCAATCTGAAATATACTCTTCTTATTGTTTGTACATATGCAACTGTGGCCTCTTGATAATGTCCTATCTATGGTTGTCCTGCTGAAAGTTGGTGAGTTTCGAGTAATGTGTTTTTTAAGATATGAAAAGTATGCATTTTTGTGCTGGTATGACAAACGTTGGTAGCTGACAAGGTGTTTTCTGGCAGAAATAAGTACACTAGAATAGTAAAATCTAATGATGATGCTCTGTGCTATTTAAGGACTATAACTCTGGCTTTATGAATAAGAATGTTAACTTAATCAATGACTGTATCAAGAGCATCCATTTGTTGGAGTTTAAGTTGACAAACTCATATAAATTGCCACAAAGAAGCTTGCTTTCTCTCTCGAGCAAATCATTACATGTGCTAAGTTAATGTATGAAATTGAACTTGCTGTCGACAATAAAGAGAGTAAACCCCCATTTTACAGAATATTGTGCCAATACACCAATATTTTCCGTAAGGTTCTTAACGATCAATACATGCAGGTAAGATCATGTGACACCTGCAGTTGGTTCTATTAGAGACAACCATGCATAATAGAACTGATATATGGGCATTACATGCATGTAGGTCTTGGCGATCGCCTTGCAGGTGCTAGCCAGTAGTGTAATACGAGACTCCAGTTCTGAAAGCAACATATTCCTGACATTCTTGATTAGGGAGGTAAAAGGTAATTTTGGGGTCATCAAGCCATCGTTGCAGGTATCGTATAAAATTCTCCTCACAGTAAGTCAGTATCTACTGTTGTTGGAGATTGTTTGAAAATCTTGATGCTCTGCATTCGTCTTCTAAAGTTGCAAAATCTTAGAGGAATTTTCATCTCATTAGCTTCAGAAAAGGATTTTTCCCAGGCTATCGCAATCCTCAATGTTAAGCACCTATATGCCAAAGTTTTCATTTTTTGTCTTATATCCCGGTAGAGGTGCCAATTCCCACTCATATACTTATATTTGGTTGATGTGGGTTGTGATTTCATCTCCGACAGTTCAAAAGATAAAATAGATGCAACAATAATGGGTTTATTTGGTCAAAAGTCACCCAAAGTTTATATTGTAATGCATAGAATCTCCTAATTTCTTTTTATTTTCAAGAATATTCTGTTTTAATTCATTTGAAGAAGAGTCAACAATTGGTTGGGCTTCAACCCAATCACACCCATACCTTGACCTGTGACCCAAGTCCCGACCTGCCACCTTCATTTTTCAGCATTATCCTACTAATCATAGATGCATTTCAATGACAGGAAGTCAAAGAACTAGGAGCTGCATCCACGAGGCTTATTTCTCAGCTCTCTCAAAGTCAAACCTCCTCGACATACTTCAAGGATGCATTATAATCAATGCCTGTTACCCGGAGGCAAAAACTCCAGGTTTTATTGACCACCTATGTCTTTATAGACTCCAGTAATATTAACAACTTGCTTTAGTTTTACATTTCATATAGTTATATACTTGGACTCCGTATATCAGATGCTTAAACTACTTGTTCAATTGCAGAATTAGAATGACTACAGCTTAAGATCACAATAAATGCTTTAGGGTTCCTTACGTTATTGGATAATATGCCAACCTACTATCACCCATATAGTATAGCTAGAACATACACCATTTTTATTCGTAATAACTAACTACTTAACATTCTTCTTACCAATCTAGCAGCACGGAAAATTCCACATTACAATTGATGACTTGACAACTTTTTTGGGTTGATATATGCAATGTCATCTTGATTTCCTGATCACCAATGTTTTTCTACATTCAAGATATAATCCGTGCATCTGTAACGCAAGATCAGATCTCAACCCTAACTAAATCCCTAATGCCACCTTTGGTGATCAGGATGCCATCACAATCAGCAGAAGGCAAACGCCATATTGTGCCCCCCCATCAACCGCCACACAAGTCGACGACTATGCTAACAATGAAGAAGAGGAAGATTATTGGGATCTACTTTCCAGTCTTTTCCTGCTACTACAAATGAATCTAAAGAGCATGATGAAGGGGGAAGATAATGATGATTAAGATAACTAGATAAGGAAAAAGATGAAGATAATAGTTCTGAAGAAATTGAGAGTATTAAAAAATCGTAAAAATGACGAGTATTTAGATGAAATGAAAGAAGAGAATATATCAGCTGGTGGAGATGAAATGGAAGAGGAGATGGATGTAGATATATTAAGCTGTATAGATAAACTGATAAAGTGCTATTCAATATGGTTGAGGGGAGCTCAAAATGAAGAAAAAGGTCGTCTCATAGTAATTCTGCATCAGGGAAGGATGAACTTCAACTTGACCAAAAAATTTCAGCTACTCAATCTGGGAATGAACAAAAAGGCTCTAAGTAATAGTAATGCTGCAATGGAGAAAGATAAACATGAACAAGATGATTTTCTCTACTCAACGCACACTCTCTCTCTCTGACTCTGTTAATGAAGAAAAAGGCTCAACTCATACTAATGTGCATCAGACTATCAGTGAAAGATAAACGTGAAAGAGATGAAGACTTTTATTCCCACTACACTCTCGCTCACTCTTTAAATAAGGAAAGATCAAACTGAACAAGGTGAGGAATTTGCTGTAGGACACTCTTTCTAAAACTGTTGATGTAATAAAGGGACTAACTCACATCACTGATGCTCTGGAGAAAGATGAACGTGAACAAGATGATGACTTTTCTGTTCCACACTCTATTTTCCAATCTGTTGATGAAGGAAAAGGCTCTGCCCATTTACACCCATTTAAAAAAAGAACAGGAAGAAATCAGCCCCTTCTGCAAATGAAAAGTCCGAATCTGCCCAATTCATGTTGGGAAGGGATGGCTCAATCAGACTTGTTATAAATGTGGACAGTTTTTGCCAGCTCTAGGAAAAAGTAACAAAATAAGTTTTGCATTCGTTTATTTTGTAAATCAATAAGGGTGTAGGCATTGGGTGCGGTGTGGGCGTGGCGCCACACATGAACACCACCGCCGACCCATTTTTGAGCGGTTTGGGGTGAAAACGCGGTGTCTGACCACGCAGAAAACCAGGCGCTGGAAGGCTTGCAACAGCTAGATTTTGGTTTCCAACGGTTAGTTTATATATATATTTTTTTGACTGTTTCTTATAAACACTAAAGACACATATACACGTCACTTTTACATACACTTTCACACACATTTTCACATACACCTTCAGAAACACTTAGACAAAAATGATTCCAAGGCAAAACAAACGAGCAACGAGATCGACACGGGGAAGAGGCGGCCATCTATATCGCCCTCAAGTTCAACAACAACCACAAACGATGCCTCAATTCCAACCCGTTTACCGGCCACCAAATGATGCCTCAATCTCCACAAATGTATTACCCTACCGGGCCGCAAATGTACGATATGGGCAGTGCCGATCGACCCGTGGTCGGCGCGCGATCCAGTGGCCGAGAACGATGATGACGACGAAGTGTACGTGGGACTTGATGTCGTTCCCAAAACACAAAATGATTGCGAGCAAGAGGAGGAAGAAAGAGAAATCGAAAAAGTGGCCGACGCGGTGTGTCCCAAAAAAGCGGATAGGAAGGCTTGGGAGCAAGACGAGGAAAAGGCGTTAGCAAAGGCTTGGATTAAAGTGTACGTAGACAAGGTTGTAGGAGAACATCAAACGAAGTTGGGATTTTGGAGGCGAATTCTAAAGCATTATCAAAATTCTTATGCCGGGAATCGCACACACGGAAGATTAAATGAACTCGAAATGGAATGTTATGAATCCTTTAATCCAAGCGTGGAACGGATATTACCAAGCAACGGTAAAAAAAAAAAGAGTATATATATAAACTGTTTTTATAAGTACATAGATATATATAAACTATTTATATATATATATATATACCTTTGGTAGGGGTAAAGCTGTCTACATCTCAACCTCCCCCATACACCGTCTAAGACGGTATTGGGACCCAAAACCCGTGGAAGACGGCATTGGGAGTTACTTACTTACTTACTTACTTACATATATATATAGGTTTTAGGTAAAATAAAACAACTATTAAAGTAAAACAAATAAAACGTACAATAGGTTTTTCTTCGGTGATAATTATCGTGCATCATGAAAATCATCATACATCAATTGCTTCGTGAATCTTTGTGCATCAATTTAACCATGATCAAAGGGTCAAGATCCTGTCTTATTTGTTTTACCTTAATACTTGTTTTACAATACCTAAGCCATATATATATATATATATATATATATATATGTAGTGTGTTTTAGGCAAAGCGGGAACGAACTTAATATCCAAAGTGAAACCAATGGAAGATTTTGAAAGACGATTCAAGAAAACGTTCACACATATTAGAGCGTGGAACATTCTCAAAGATCCCAACAATACTCCAACGCCACAAAGTGAAGACTTGGCATTTGACGTTTCTTTGCATTGTCTCAACGAAGATCCTACTCCATCACGTCAATCTAAGGGAAAAAAGTGTGAATAATGAATTATTAATCCGTACTTTGGTACGTGATACCTTGTCAAGCTACACGGCCAAGAAATCGAATCTATTAAAGGCACAATTAGAGGTTCAAAGGAAGAAGACGAGATATATTTCAAGTTTCTTGAGGGCGAATATTGTTTGTATCCTTTGTTATGGAAGTTGTATTCTCAATTACGATTTGCTATATGTTATGTAGGCGTCCCTTTAAACATACATTGAGCCTAATTAGCATTCTCGTAATGTTAATTGATACGTACGTCGTAAGATAGATAATACGATAGGGAGTGACACTTCGCAAAGTTAAAAAAGAAAAATAAAGATCACATTGTGAATGTGGAAAAATAAAGGAAAAAGTAAACTAATCACTTTATGAAAGTTTAAAACCTAACGTGTAAGTCTTTATTCAACTAATAGGGGTAGCATTTACATTATTCATCAGTGCGTGAAAACCTACTTAAGGCTATACGGACACAATCATGCTATTATTCTTCGTAGCTCCTTTTGCCAGATTTTCAGATTGGTCCAATGGATTCCTTAAGACTTCACTCCTTGACAAATCAACACTCACAGCTAGCCACTTCTTTTTTCACCACACCTATTAACCATCTCCACCATCATCTCCTTCTTCAAGCTCCTTTTGTAAAGTCGATCCCCACCATCACATTAACAGGTAGCCAGACATCATGATTGTTAAGTGTTACTGTACATGATAGACTTATCAAGGATGAGGGTTTATTGGTCATATAGAGATAAAAATACGTATCTTAAATGGAGGGCGGGCAACACACTGACTAACATGAGTGTGGAGGCGAATAAGCAGGGGTATTCACAACTTTATAACAACATAATTGGTCAAGATAAAGATTTTTTTGAAGAGTGGAGATCAACAACCGATGTTCAAGATTATGTTACTAGTCGTTTTGGGTTAGGAGAAATGGTGGTCGTAAAGAGAGACACAACTTACTTGGACATGAAGGGTAATCAAACGGAAACAAAGATGGAGTCTGGTTATAAAATTAAGAAGACATTTTATACGATTATAATCGAGGGATGGATTTTAAGGTATTCAGCATACAGAGCATGTTGGAACATGTTTTGTTCCAACGGTAGGAGAAACTATCCCCATACATCAGGTTTCCAACACTGCTACTTCGAGTAGTTGTGTCATAGATCGGAATCAAACAATGTAGAAGAGATCACAGCAGATTGTTGGTTAAACACATACCTGGGAAATAGATTTTTATCTTGATACGAGTAATCCATTATGTCTAGATAGAAACGTATGTATGGTACATAAATGGGATGATTGTTGCCGTGAAAGGATATCCACCGGAACATATGTTTAGTCGTTTATGCTTGCAATATGTTAGAATTAGAAGATTATGGGATCAGAAACGAAATCATCACTTCCCAAAAGTAAAGGATTCCATCTTTAGGTCGACTTAGGCTACAAGATATCGTAGGCAGCAAGCCATTCTTTGTTTTCATATCTACATGTAGAGTATCATTATAAATAGAGGGACCATCAATGTAATCGATGAACAAGAAAGAAGATCAATAAAAGAAAAAACCCTAAATATTATTTTTGCTTCGTTAACATGGTATCAGAGCCTCGAAGCTAACTCATCATCTACCTCATAATCCTTTGTTCAATTCACAAACCATCGAGCTACCACCATGGGTGAACAACCTGGCAGTGGCTCGGGTTCCGAATTGGCACTGCAAATTGCAAATTTGCTACAAAACAACAGTCCATATCAACAACCAAAGCTGTCTGATAACCTTCACATTAACCTTAAATTAAACAGTCAAAATTACGCCTTGTGGACTCGAATGATTCGAGTCGCCATAGGCGGAAAATCAAGAATCTTATTAAATCATCTAACTGAAAAACCACCTGAAAAATCCACATCCGAAAAATTTGAGATATGGGAACAAGAAGACTTGATCGTTTTTTCGTGGCTAATTCAGAATATTGAACCTGTTTTGGCCGGAAACTTGACTGAATTTTCCACAGCAAAAGAGCTTTGGGATGCCCTTGTAACCACTTATAGCAGCGGAAAAGACAAACTGCAAGTTTTCAACCTCCATGTAAAAGCAAACGAGCTCAAACAATCTGATAAGTCACTTGAAGATTTCCGGGTTTCACTTCAGGGAGTATGGGGAGAATTAGATCGAATCGATCCAAATCCGATGCAGTGCGATAATGATATAAAGGCATATACCAAAATCCGATCCGAACAGAAACTCTTTCAGTTTCTAAATGGTTTAGATCGGAAGTTCGATTCAATCAAACGAGAAATCCTTAGAACCGATCCCCTTCCCACCGCCGAAGCAGCGTATTCAACCGTAAAGAAGGAGACCGCTCACCAAAATATTTTGGGAGCAACCTCTACTGACCAAGGAATCGCCGCCGGATTTGTTGCCGGAGATACATGTGGGAGCAGTTTGGCCACCAAGGGTTTCAGCCGTATTGATATTCGGAAGAAATCAGCCATTCACGATGATAAATCTCATCTTATATGTGACGAGTGTGGCATGGAGAGACATACAAAGGATCAGTGTTTTCGTCTTGTGGGATATCTGGCGTTGTGGTTTGAAAAAAAAAAGGTAACTGGTGGAGTACCAAATCAGACAAAACAAGAGCTCCTACCGCCAAAACCAACTCCAGTAGTGATGATGTTCGTCGATCGGAAAAAGGGACGGGTGGAGTGGCGACGGCCGGAGTAGGTGTGGTGGAGGATTTCTCGGTGGAAGGTAAAAGGAAAAAGTGGGCGTGTTTGTCTAACCGTCTAAATGGTCCATTTCCTTCTACATATACAAATAATTCAATTTTTAATAAAGAGTTATTAAAACCTAATGGGCTGGGAAATAATTTAAGTTGCCATGGGCCTGGAAAATGCTTAAGCCCAATAAATTTTAATGGGGCAGCTCATGTATCCCAAAAGGTACATACTGGTGGGCCATGGATCTTTGATTGTGGCGCGACGGATACAATGACCTATGATTTATCTGATTTTTCAGATTTTTTCTAAACCTAATAAAGCTTATATCCAAGCGGCAAATTACGGAAATATGGATGTTAAAAGTGGAGGAACAGTTAAAATATCTCAAAATATTAAATTGTCAAATTGTCTTTATGTTCCATCCTTGTCACATAAACTTTTATCTATTAGACATGTGACGAAGGAACTCAATTGTACCGTTCTCATGCATCCGAATTTTTTTCTTTTACAGGATATCAGGACGGGACAGATTATTGGGCGTGGCACTGAGAGAGATGGACTGTATTATGTTGATGAAGTGACTCAGACTGGAAGTGTGATGTTGGCTCATGGGACAAAAGAGAGGGAAGCTTGGTTATGGCATAGAAGATTGGGACATCCATCAGTTAGTTATTTGCATATTCTGTTTCCTCAGTTTTTTCCTTTAAATAAAACAAGTTCTTGTGAAACTTGTATCTTAGCCAAAAGTCATAGACAAACCTATAAACCAAGTAATACTAGAGTTCAAGTTCCGTTTTCTCTAGTTCATTCTGATGTGTGGGGTCCTGCTCCAGTTATTGGGGGGCAAAGTTTTCGGTATTATGTTATATTTGTTGATGATTGCACCCGTATGACTTGGATTTATTTTTTTTAAAATAAGGCTGAGGTTTATGATAGATTCGTTGTTTTTTATAACATGATTCAAAATCAATTTGGCAAGTCTATCAAAATGCTTCGATCAGATAATGGTGGGGAATATGTAAATACACAAATGAGTTTGTTTTTTCAATCTAAAGGGATAATTCATCAAACTACGTGTCCTTATACCCCAGAACAAAATGGTGTTGCTGAAAGGAAAAATAGGATTTTGTTAGAAATGACTAGAGCTCTTATAATTGAATCATGTGTTCCTAAGAATTTTTGGCCAGAAGCTCTGGCCACTGCAACCTATCTGATTAACCGACTTCCTACGAAAATCCTAAAAATGAAGACCCCTTTAAAAGTACTAACTGATCACCATACAGTTCCACAAGCTCTTACTCTTCAACCGAAAGTCTTTGGTTGTGTCGTGTTTGTTCATATTCCTAAGTCCTTTCGTGATAAACTCGATCCATGTGCTGAAAAATGTGTTTTTTTGGGGTATGGGGTAACTCAAAAGGGATATCGATGTTACAATCCAGAAACTCGTCGTATGTTTACCACGATGAATTGTGATACCACGATGAATTGTGATTTTCTTGAAACCAACTATTTCTACTCCCCGCAACACAGTGGTCAGGGGGAGAATCAAAGTGACACACTGAGTTGGTTGAGTTATATGTCAGCTCCTGATAATAATAATGCTGAAAATGAACACTCTGAAGAAGAACAAGAACAGTCCTCTGAACAAGAACAGTCCTCTCCACGAAGTGCCAACGACAATATCAACCCGAACCTGATATCCGAGGTAAGTGCTTCTTCTTCTTCTTTGGAAAATGATAATCTGGTGATTGAACCTTCTCTAGATAATATGGGAAGGTTAGATGATAATGATGTGCAAGAGAATGTAGAAGATGTAACTACAGCTCCAGTTCCAGCTCCAGAAAAGTATGTTTTACCACCCAGGTCAACTCGAGGAATTCCAGCAAATCGATATTCTCCAGAAAAATTCTCAAGAAATTCTAAATACCCTATGAGTAATGTAGCAAAAGGGTATTTTTCTGAGGAAGCAAAGGCGTTCATAGCAAAGTTATATTCAAAAGATGTTCCATCAAATGTCGAAGAAGCCTTGAAGACAGAGAAATGGAAAGAGGCTATGGACATGGAAATGGATGCACTGATAAAGAATGAAACATGGGAGAAGTGTATTTTACCAAAAGGAAAAGAGCCAGTAGGGTGTCGGTGGATCTATACAATCAAATATAGACCCGATGGTGTTGTTGAAAGATATAAGGCTAGGTTAGTTGCTAAAGGGTGCACTCAAACCTATGGAATTGACTACTTAGAAACATTCTCTCCAGTTGCAAAATTAGACACTATAAGGGTTCTGTTTTCTATTGCAGCTAATCAAGGTTGGCCTCTCCACCAGTTTGATGTGAAAAATGCTTTCTTGCATGGAGAACTAAAAGAAGAAGTGTATATGGAAGCTCCTCCTGGTTTCTCCCATAATTTTAAACATGGAGAAGTGTGTAAATTGAAGAAATCTTTGTATGGACTAAAGCAGTCACCCAGAGCATGGTTGGAAGGTTCACATTGGCAATGAAGAAATATGGTTATAAACAGAGTAATTCTGATAATACTTTGTTTCTTAATCATAAGGACGGTCTTGTAACATGTTTGATAATCTATGTTGATGACATGATTATTACTGGAAATAATAAAGCAGAAATTAAGCGGTTGGAAGAAGCATTATGTGCAGAATTTGAAATGAAGGACTTAGGGAATCTCAGATATTTTCTTGGAATAGAAGTCTTTAGGTCAGAACGGGGGATTTTCATTTGTCAAAAAAGGTATATATTGGATCTTCTGGCAGAGACAGGAATGATTGATTGTAAGCCAGCTGATACACCTATGATAATCAATCAAAAGTTGTTTATAAAGACAGAAGATGAACTTGCTGATAAAAGCAGGTATCAGCGTTTGGTGGGTAAGCTTATTTATCTAGCTCATACTCGTCCGGATATTGCTTATGCTGTTGGAGTAGTGAGTCAGTTTATGCACCAACCTCAAAAGGATCATATGGATGCTGTTTTATGAATCATCAGATTTCTCAAAAGTACTATTGGTCATGGGGTTTTATTTCAAGCAAATGGTCATATGAATATTCAAGTGTACACAGATACTGACTGGGCAGGAGACAAAGGAAATAGAAGGTCAACTTCAGGGTATTTTTCCATGGTAGGAGGTAATCTTGTCACATGGAAAAGTAAAAAACAAAAAGTAGTGTCATTATCAAGTGCTGAAGCTGAGTTTAGAGGAATTACTAAAGGATTAGCAGTAGCATTATGGTTAAGAAAACTTGTGTCTGAAATAGGATTTGTTCCAAAAGAGAGTATTCAAATAATGTGTGACAATGAAGCTGCTATTCAAATTTCAGAGAATCCAGTACAACATGATAGGACTAAACATGTTGAAGTTGATCGTTATTTCATTAAAGAGAAGCTTGAAGATGGAATAATTAAAATACCATTTGTCAAATCAGAAGATCAGTTGGCGGACATATTAACTAAAGCAGTAGGAACAGTGATGTTTCACAAGTGTTTAAGCAAGTTGAATTTTGGTGATCCCACTATTCAACTTGAGGGGGAGTGTTAGAATTAGAAGATTACGGGATCAGAAACGAAATCATCACTTCCCAAAAATAAAGGGTTCCATCTTTAGGTCGACTTAGGCTACAAGATATCGTAGGTAGGAAGCCATTCTTTGTTTCCATATCTACATGTAGAGTATCATTATAAATAGAGGGACCATCAATGTAATCGATGAACAAGAAAGAAGATCAATAAAAGAAAAAACCCTAAATATTATCTTTGCTTCGTTAACACAATAGTGGCAGCGAACACATATCCATTTGTTTTAAATTTTTGTAGGGCTCGTATAAATGAGAATGGTTGGTAATTGATTGCCACAGCGTATTGTACATCGATGTTATACTAGTTTTTGTGTCGACAGGATGCTATGTGGAAGAAGTTTTATGTACTCTCATAATTGGACTTGAAAGTCTCCGTGTTTCAGGGATATGCCATACAAGGCTTAATCCATGGAACATTTTAGTTTTCATAGAATTCAACCGCATGGATGGGTGATTATAGAAACTTTCAAAATGGTGAACAATCCAAACCTATCACTGCTTGCTAGGCTTCTAGCATATTGCTACCAACCATTTAGCGAAAACAAAACGAAAAAGACTACCCGACAATGACTACGACTACATCTGATTTGCTTATTCCATGACCACAATAGATGCAAAGGATGAGGTAGAAAAGTTGTTATAACATGAAGTATCTCTTCAAAAACTATCAGACTATCACAGTATCACTTATTTTGGATAGTTTGGAGCCTCACAAGGTTTATCCGTCTTCAAACTATCCAGAAAAAAGCAATGGTGTGATAGTTGTTTAAAAGGTATCCAATGAAATAACAACTTCTCTACACCATCCTTTGCATCTATTGCGGTCATGAAATTAAGCAGTTCAAATGTAGTCCTTGTCATTGTAAAGAAATGATAAAATAACTTTAAGTTCCTCCAAAATTTTCCAGTTAAATCTGGCCGGATTTGGATAAAAAAGATTTACATCCAAGTATAAAAGTATTAATCTACCCCTTCATTTTATTGTTACTGCAAAAGATAATGACATGGAGTACCAGAACAAGAAAGAAACCAGCAAACGACCTTGTTTTGTGGTTAGGGCAACTGTGGAAATCAAAGGGCGAATAAGTAGAAATGGATGGTATGGGTTTTTAATGTCTTCGGAGATAATAATGAGACAATGGTTGTTATTTTAATTTAATTTAATACTGATGGAATAAATGGATACATGAGTTTATAAGATGTTCGGGTCTAGTCACCATCTTACGCTTACCAAAACTAAAGGCACATACGTTTAACAACACAAAAATGTTAACTCGACATTTTATTAATGACATAATATCACTAAATGTCAACATTACAATTATTTAGCGATAGTCAATGGGTCAAAATTCACGAGTATTACAATTTTAGCTATATCAACTACGAGTAATATATTAATAAAAAAGAATGATACTAATATGGATCCCCATAATCATCATGAGTTTACAACAATGAGTTTTTTGGAATTAGAGGTAACCTGAAGAGACGTGTGTTTACATTAATTATGAAGATGTCTAATCCACCCATAACACGAATTGAAGCCTGGTACATTGAAGACCCGAACTCGAGATAAAAAAAAATGGTATGACGAGAACTCATAAACATCACCACTACAGATCCGGCGCCGGAATTGCAGGCGATTAGTTCTGACCTTTGATTATGCCTAAGGATTATTACGAGACATGGTCGAATTGGTTGTAATTTTTGGATAGTAATAGATGGATATATGGTAAAAGAGAGATTAGCAAAAAAGAGAAGAAATAATTTAGGTAGTTGTGTTTGTATTTATGAATCACCATTTTATAGTAAATTTTTGATTTCAAAGTCAAAATTAAAAAGATAAGAAGAAAAAGAAACCCAGCATATTTAGGAATTACCATTTGTGTATGTATATATTTATGATGACTGTTCCAAATAACAGAAGTAGTTGTGACTTTGTTTTATCCATTTAATGACTTTTTGTATATTTGTGTATGTATCTACGATCGTTATTTGTTATGTATATTTATGAATCACCAATTGTTTATGCATATATTTATGAATCACTATTTGTGTAAGTATATACGATGACTTTTTTTAGCCATTTAATGACTTTTGCAGCCATATTTAAACTTTTATAACATGGTATCCGCATAATGTGACAGTTGTGGCAACGATAATGGTCTAATGGTGGTGGCGATTGACAGTCATGGCGGCAACGACGGGGGCTACGTCGAATAGTGTAAGTTGATGTAAATGTAATTAATGTAAAGAAGGTAGTAGAGATATTTCAGAAGATAAGAGTGTAGGGTGTAAAATTAATTCATTAAAGACAATTAGGTAATTTTTTAAGAGGGTTCATTAAGGGTTAATTGGACATTTCTAAACTTTTCAATAAAATGATATAAATCTACCAATATATATATAACAAGGTGATAAATTCATTCTTAAACAAACAATAACCCTTGGATGAATTCCATTTTTGATTTAGAGCCATTAGATCAAATTTAATTATTTTATCTTTCTTAAATGACAATATTAATACTTATACTTTTTATGATTATACAAAAATACCCATTTAATTTACACTTTTTGATTTTCCATCAAAAATTTACACTTTTTACCCAATAAATTAAATTTAATTTACACTTTTTGGTTTTCCATAAAAAATTTACACTTTTTACCCAATAGTTTTACTCAATAAATCAAAAATAATAGCTAATATATATATCCCTTTAAGTTAATTTACACTTTTTGGTTTTCCATCACAAATTTACACATTTTATCCATTAATTATAATCAAGAAATCAAAAATAGTAGCTAATATGTATATAATAGTATTTTTTTAATATATTATTATATTAACTGCTAATATATATCCTAACTAGATTAATACTCGCGTAATACGCGAGAAACATATATAATTAATAACATGTTAAATTTTTATAATATCATAAGTTGACAAATATTTAACCAGGTAAGAATTAAGCCACTATAAAACATGAAGTTACATTAGTCGTCAATTAGATTATGCTTAATAGTGTCCAGACAGTTCACTTTTAGGCATGATGTTCGCTTTTTTAACAAACCTTAGTCATATATATTTGTGTGTTATTTAACCACAGTTTTAAAAAATGGATACATCATCTATTAGATGTCTCGCTAAGTAAGATTTTCGTTTCTTTGGATGTCTTTCATTCATCCGGATATGTCTGCATTGTCATTACACTTGTGTTTTAATGTTTTGGCCGAATAATTTAGTTATACTCTAAAATTTCTAACCATATAACTTAATATAAACGTATTACATTAAAAAAGAAAATTTTATTGTAATAACATTAAAAATTAATTTTATAGATAAAAAAATAATGCAAAATATAAAAATATTAGTTTTCATAATTATATCATTAAAAACATTAATTATTAATGTATACAAATTTTAATAAGGAAGTAATAATAACTTAAATTTAATAAAATTAGATCAAAATCGCTCAGGTTAGCAAGGACTCACGCACCTACTCCTTCTCTAATACCTTTCTCGCGACCCCTACTCTAATAAAAAAACTAAAGGCTTAAATTTAATCCAAAAAAGTTAAATAAGGTATATGACATCATCATTTGATCTAAAAGCTCTAAATAAAAGTTAAAACTCATCTAAGGGTTCATACTTTTTCAATTATAAATTAAGGTTTCTCTTTAATATATATTTAATGATAATAAAATAATACTTTTTATCTTTTGTTTTATCCAATAGAATAATTGTTAATATCATATAAAAAAAACACAACATATTTTAATTAAAATACTTGAGATATGTTTCATTTAAAATATATAGATCAATTTTCTATTGATAAAAATAGTAAGTTATATTTCAAACCATAAAAAGAAAATTGAATATTAATAATGTCATAATACCCTGTATCTACAATATATATATATATATTTATATAATGTCCGGTTTAGTCAAATTATCAACGACAGTTTTGAGAAAGGTCGAGTTTAGCTTAGGTGAGTGACAACTTCGGGAACATCAACCTTTAACATTGATCTGCAATTTTTGAAGCATGTCGTGACAAAGAAGTTGCGCTCTATTAAACAAAATAAAATAAATTATCGAAATTAATGATATATAATTTAATTTGTAAATATGCGTGACTATTGTGATTACTATTATAAAAGAATTTGAAAAGAAATAATGTTTTTACATACAACTATATTATCAATGTACTGTACCTTTACCCAAACAAAAAAAAAACATTTTCCGACCTCTTTTTTTTCTTTTTCCTATTATTTTAAAAATCAAAATAACTCAAAATTTTTACTCTACCAATAGAGAGGTTTATCTCAAGACTAATATTTCCAACCAAGTGGTGTAGATTTAAAGAAGATACTTATGACAACAAAATCAATGTTTGTATGTATTCTTTATTTATTAATATTTTGCATGAACAAAATTACAAATATACCCTTAAAAAAGTTTACATTGTACAAAAATTGGAGTCCGACTCCATCCATGGTTATATTTCATAAATTTTGTAAAGTTATTATAGAATTAAATCTAAACTTAATATTAATGCGTTGCCTATGATGAATTCTAACTCGGCAATTCAAAGTATTTAGGATATATTATTTTTCTTTATTTCGATTGATAAAGATCACAATTTTATTTTATTTAATTTTTGTGTGGAAGGGGCAAGGGAGGAAGGGGAGGGGGTCGAACTCGGAAAATGAAATGTAATGGATTGATTGGAAGGCAATCGTCAGGTAAAAAAGTGGGTGATTTAGGTTTTGGTGGTTTGGAGACTCAAAATTTAGCATTAATATGTACAAATGGATATGACATGTGGTTCAAAACTTGGATGTCGTGAGGTTTAAAATCATCCAAGTGATTTATGGTTATGAGTTTGCATTCCTATGTAAAACAAATGGTAATAATATATGGGCAAATATATGTTCCTCATTCTCTGAGGCACACTCGATTGCTAGCCCCTTAAGATGTTATTAAAGATCAACTGGGAGTGAAAATAAGACAAGATTCTAGAGTGATCATTGGCTTAATGATGGCAATCTTGCAACTCGGTTTAAAAGGTTGTATGCCTTGACACCATCTAAATAACGTGTCATGTGTGATATTTTTTATGATATGACATGGAAATCCGAATGACATCGAGATATTTGTGATGACATGGATAAGCAATAACTTTTGTCATTGAATAATTTATTGAATCAGCAAGACTTAATGAACAACATAATAAATTTTTGTGAAATTATTAAGGTCAAAAACACAAATGTTAATAAAGTGAAATTGAATATTTTCATTCATTAATTATTACTAATTCGTTAACTATTACTTAAGAAAATAATATTTTTGATATATATAATTATAAAAATATACTTACTCGCGTATTACGCGGGACAATAATCTAGTTTTTTAATATAGTAAAGATACTAATGGAATATACATGAGAATTTGAGATGTCGGGGTCTCTCTATGAGATGATATTTTTCTGGTGTCATATTTATCATTCCATTGTATATATCTTATTAAATAATAAATGTCAATTAAACAAGTAAAAATGATTGTTTAAATTGAGTACATGGATCGGTGTTGTTTTATTTTTTTTCCTTCAATATGTATGATTATTAATTATTATTATTATTATTAGTATATATAAAAATCAACTGCGTTGGATCAGTGGTTAGAGTCTTTGTCTTTGGAGACAGAGGTTATGGGTTCGATCCTTATACCCAGCAAGGTTGGAGGTCTTTTTCTATCATTGTTAGAACCTGAAGCAACATCTCTACCTTTGGTATGGGTAAGGCTGTTTACATCTCAACCTCCCCCATACACCGTCAAAGACGGTATTGGGACCCAAAACCCGTGGAAGACGACATTAGGAGTTATTTTTTTTCCTATTATTATTAGTATATATATATATATATATATAATGAGACCGAGGGGAACGTTACTCTAACAATTGTTTTCACCCCAAAGTGTTTTATCAATAGGAGGACATGACCAATAAAGGGATACTCAGAGGGCTTTGGAAGTAGTGCTTTTACCAGTTAGGCGGCCTAAGTTAATTTGTTTCATAGATTGATTAAAAATAGTTACCTTTCTTTGGCCCATCGGACCACATGACTTTGTACACAAGTTTTGCTTTATGCATGAGGTTATGTTTACTATGTTTTTATATTGCTGTTTATATGTATTGTTGGATTTTGCACTAAAGTATGATAGGTGACATGTTTACTACTCTTCTTTACACTTAATGGACGGCAGGTGTGGTTCCTAAACTCTCTTCACCCTCCCTGCTTTTAGTCTTTTGGCCGGAGGTCCTTATGGGTAGAGGCAAGATTGTCTATGTCTCAATTCCCCCATACCCCGCTTGTAGGGATTGCGTTATGTTGTTGTTATATATATAATATGGGTATAAGTGAAGTTTTTTATATTTTTACCCTTTTTTAGTTATATTTATTCTAAGAATGCATTTTGAAAATAGAATATATATATATATATATATATATTTTGAAGATATACCTTCAATTTTAGTTTTAGTTTTTATTATTTAGATTAAGATCGTTTAAAGTTATTTGCAACTTTAGTAATAAAGTTGAAACTAAATATTTGCAATTTTACTAGTAAAGTTAAAAACAAATTTAGAAGATTCATATCCAATTATTCCATATCAACAATCGAATTTTGATTAATTAACCCCTATTGTATTTATAAGGTTAAAAATGTAAGATTAACCCTATTTGTAAGGTTAAAGTTTGAAACGTAAAATGATATAAATTCATATAAATGTTAGCATTTTACTAACGTTATATACAGTGACATAAATATTTATTTTAACCAAAGTAATTTTATATTTATAAAAGAGTCAATTACTCGAATTTCTTTTACGCATTATATCATGTTTTATATACTAACCAATTGATCATAGATTAACGGGTGCCTACATATGAAGGCAACAAGTCATAGATTCAAATGTTACCAAATTTAAGTGAAAAAAATTATATCTTGTGATCAATGTGTGAGAATGGTAAATCACCCGATATGATCTATACGGTATGCGCTCTGTATATCAAGACAGTACACGAGATCACAGAATTTCCACTCATTTTTCTTTCGGTTATATATACTTCAATTGCTTTGTATTTAAAAAAATATCGAAACTTCAATTGCTTTGTAACCAAAAAAATTATATGGATAATAAATTTACTAATTTATAATTACAAAAGTTTTATTATATTAAATACATCTTTAAGAGTTAAAAAGAAATAAATGTTCTGCAGTTAAAGGGGAATAAAAGATGTATGTAAATTATGTATGCAAATATATAGCAGTTTCAAAGTGCAGCAAGTCCATTAAAACTTCTTGGACTGAGCCCATTAAGTTTGTATCTGATTCTGATCTGGACCGATTGACAATATCTTCTATTCGAAAAACCAAAACTAATACTTACATATATCTGCATTTGATTGATTTAGTTATGGATTATTTGATACCTATTGATGGATTGCGGTCAGATAAAGAAGACTGGCCATCCAGCAGGAACTACTAGTAACTAGATTACCTAGAGACGACTTTGTCATCCAGAGGTTACCGATCACAGAACCATTTTTAATAAGAGGAACGCACAAGTTTCCGCTTAGGTTGGGTAGCTAGTGTTGGAGAAAGGAAATTGGGAAAAAGGATGCTAGAGGGTGAAATTTTGAAATGCTATTAAAGATGAATAATGCAAGCAAAAATAAATAAATAAAACTGGTAAAAAAAATTAAATAACCCTTAATTATGGGTGAGTACGGTTCAGTTTGGGTCAGTTTTTGACTAAAACCAAAACTTGAACTATTATAATTCGGTTTTTAAAATTTTAAACCATTGAGTTTCGGTTTTTCAGTTTTGGTTTTGGTCTATTTCGGTTTGGTTTTAGTTGGTTTTTAATCACTTGTGGGTTTGAGCGAACTTGAACTAGAAAAGTTTATAAGTTTATATCTATGATTACACTATAATTTCAACAACTCTTCTCAACAATATTATTAACAAAACACTACAATAATGGTAACAAACAAAATAAGTTGTAGAAACTTAAAATATTTTGTAAACAGACTTCATAGATAACTATATATATCGTTCACGTGTTGTTTAATTATGCAATCATTAAACCGAATCAATTCTGTTGTGTATTTTAACATAAAATATGTAAATGATATTATTTTAAACACTTACAAATGCAAATATATTAACATATTTATCAAAAATGAGTAATAGAATTATATCTCCCAATAATAATAAAAGAGCACTTTTAATTAATTTTTGAAAAAACTACAACCCTTGTATGAGAAAGGATCTTGGTTTTTGACCTTTGGATTAATTTGCTTACATCATTGTTCTAATTTAGAATTACTATATATTACTAAACTTTTGAATTAATAAAAAAAAGGGATAAGTATTTTGGAATGTAACAAACTTTAAACGAATGTCTATAGTAGGAAATAACTAAAGTTACGTGTATTGTATGTAAACAACTCGAAAATAATGTTTATTGTATATAAGAAAATGTATTCAACAAATTAAAATCAGACAAGTGACACCTCTATATGGTTGCCACATATGTTTTCTTACATACAATAAACATTTTTTAAAGTTGTTTACATACAATACACATTCCTATTATAGACATTCGTTCAAAGTTTGTTACATTCCAGAATACTTATCCCAAAAAAAAAACCTTTTGGATTAACTAACCGATAGTTTTTTTTTTTTTTTCCATTCTTTCTTCCTTTTCACTTCTTTTTTTTTTATATTTTTTTTTCCTTTTTTTGTGTCTGCTCTCCTACCCTTTAATCCAATTCCCTATATTAATTAGAAAAAGATTCAGTGATTTACACCTATTTTAATTTCATCGACATAATGATTTAAATATTAATCTTTTTTCTTTTGAACTTTTTTATATATGAATCATGTTACTTAGGTTTTTTAGAGGTTTTTATAGTCAATTTTTTTCTAAAATATAAAGATGAAGATAAATATCTAATCGATTGTTTCTTCTATTTTTAAAGATAAATATTAATCGATTTTTTAGAGGTTTTTATATGTGTAAGTGTGTGACTCTCACTGTATTCTAATCTTCTTTGCAAAAATATTTTAGAAGTCTATATCTACTTCCATGGTTTAAATATCAAGATCATATATTTTCTGCTTTACTTCCATAAATCAAATTTGAAATGTTTGAAAACTTCCATATTATATCTTCATTCTCCATCATTCAATCTTTCAAGGTCAGATTTTAGATATAAAAATACTACTCATATTGCGAGAAATCTTCTTGGTCGTTTAAAGTAATTTCAACTTCGTCATGTTTTCAATATGAATAACGACAGCAGAATAGAAGGGACACTAACACTAATTGGTTGATATTAAAAATTTGAAGTTTGTAATGATTAAATTATCGATTTGACTGAAAATATTAATGTATCGTCCTTTTATGTTCAAGACAGAAGTTTTGGATCCAGATACTAAAAGTGTCTAAAATTGACTGATGTGAAGAGTTGTGGTTGCTAATATTTACAGGTCAATATTACCCAAGTCCTTAACAACGTGTATTTGATTTTGGGTATCGTTGTTTGTAAATCTTTACTGTTGTTACTAATTTTTAATGTTTATGCATCAATATATGTCATTCTATCTGTAAGTCTTCCTAAGGTATAAATGTTTCATCATCAAGCCATTCGTTGTTAATATTGACCTTTGTGTGTACAACGATATTTACCCGTAACAATATCTTAGCACATGCCTCTCTTACTATTGATGCTATTATTATTAGTGTTAACCACCACGGCACCCGTGCAATGCGGCGATGGTCGTGACGGCGACAGTGTGGTGGTGTGTTGGTGGCGAATGCAGTGTCGAATGATGTAAATTATTGATGCAAAAATAATTGATGTAAAAGAGTTAATGGAGATATTTTGAAATATAAAGTATTGATAATGTAATTTAATTATTAATGTTAAGAGGTAGTGTAGTAAAAATATTTTAATGGGTGCTAAGTGAAAATATTATACAAGTTTTAACATTGTTATAAATAGGGTTTTTTTTTATAATATTGTATAAATATTTTCTTTAATAAACAACAAAAATAACAAAAAAATAAGTAATGTTGGATGAGATAGTTTGGTTTACACGGGGATGCGGGTAAGCGGGTTCAATACCCTATCCAACCCTTTTAAATTTTTTTAATTTCATAACAGCCAGTTTTTTTTTCTATTATAAATAAGAAAAACTGAAAAAAAAAAAAACTCATAAGCAACTCGATATTATAAAATCTGAATAGTGATGTAAGGGGTAAGATGAATTAATAGGATAGTGTACCCGTCCAATAAAATAGTTGATAACACAAAAGTAAAAAAACTAGGCAAAAAATCAAGAAAAACTAAAAAAAAAAAAAACCCAAATGAAATTCGATATGACAAAATTCGAATAATGGTGCAAGATGTATATATATATATATATATATTATATACAATGAGTTTGATGGGCTAATTTTCTAATGTGCTACTTCTAATATAATTATGGATTATACAACGTCTATGTATGTATGTATTATACAACATTACAATTTGTGTAGAACAAAAAAAAATAAACACAAGCTATTTTTTATGGTTTTTAGAGGCTTCCACTTTGCATTGTTTTTCATTCATCATAAATTTTAATAATATTATATTTAATGTGTTCCGGTCAATAATTTAGTTATATATAAAATAAAGTTAACAATATAAATTTTTGGTTCGGTTCGGTTTTTCATATGAAACCACAACAGAACCATAATTTTCGGTTTTTAGAAACTCAAAACCAAAAACATTGGTTTTTACTGTTTTCGAATTTTTTGGGTTTTATAGTTGTTTTGGAATTTGATTCGGTTTTTGCTCACCTCTACCCTTAATATATATATATGTGTGTGTATACATACATATTGACATATGTATTTTTGGATAGATGTACAGACCGTTAGATGATTTAGACGTCAAAACGTCCATGTGTATTACCTTAACGATTGTGTAATGAATAATTTGATTATTAACCTTAACATCATTTGCTAAGTTTTAATTAATCTTATAATTAATTAGCATAGTAAGCTAAATAACCTTAGCTGTTTGGTTTTCAGAATTATCGAAATTTATTAGAATGATTTGAAATTTTTTTGGTTAACTTAACATGAAAAAAAGAAAATCCAAATTTTATTACATCAAATTCTCATAAATTCCGTAAATTGAGTAGCGTAACCCTAAGTCTTGGAAAAATTCGTAAGTTTAAGAAGTTTAAATATATATTTACAAGATTTAGAATTGAGTTGAATTGAATATCTAGGAAAAGTTTTATTTATTGCAAATGATATAGAGTGGAAAGTTTGGGATGCATCTTTGATTTTCTTTAAATTAGTGGCCTTTTTGAGACTTCGCGAAAGCTTAGGTGGATTTTATATACGCCAGGCAAATTTGACCAGAATAAGGGGTAAGAATTGAAATTGGTGATTTATATTTTTAGATCTTGTTTTCTTGTAGATTTTTAGAGGACTTCGAGTAAAAATGAGTATCGATATATAACAAAACAAATTATCCGTATAACCATAATCCATACTCACGTTTTTGTTTACAAGCGACGCTGGTTATTGAGCTTTTTAGTCACTATATATGCACATGTTATGTTAAGTTGATTGATGACAATTTATTTGATGTGGCTTGACCACGACCTTCGAACGCACCCTTTTATAAAAGCTTGGAAACCACTTTTCTTTTTATTTGAAAAGTAAAGATGGCCCCTTCTTAGCTCTTCATGTCTCCTTTAAATTTCATCGAATATGGACCATTTTGGAGTCTTCTTTCGAAGAAGATGAATGTAAGGCAATTAATGAATTGAGGGACAACTCAGAGTAAATGAATTGAATTGAAATAGTTCACATTTGTTGATAAACTTGAAATCTATCCGTATTGCGGATGATAGCAATACATTTGCGATCAAAGTGTAGAAAGGTTTAAACCCTTTGTGTGATATTTAACATGTGATCGTTGGTGTTTTTATACTTGAAAATAAATTTAGCCGCTAAATAAACAGGTTGGATATCAGGTCAAATTGGATCTTGGTCAAAACAAATTAACCTTGCAACACTTTTGACGCTTTTTGTCTAATTAAGGATTTTAAGGTATAATAAAAAAGAAATATGTTGTTGACTTCATCTAAAATAAAATGTGTTCCAGATATTAAGATCTTAATTAAGTACTATGGAGAAACTACCAATTAAGCTTGTGAAAATTTTTAAGTAATATTACAATTTTGCCTAAAGGATCTATATATCTTCAAATTCCTAGTTTTGTTTTCTTTATTAGTAGATCTACGAGCTGCACATCACCCCAAGAAATTACAAAGTCAATGGACAATATGATGTAGCCATTGACTTTTGGGTCCAAGTTTTAAAGTCACCCAAACCCAATGTGTCGGTGTGAAGTATGAACCCACATGGTTAGTTAAAAAGGAATTTAATTAAAGACGTATCTATATATCTATATTAACACAATAAAAGATGAACTTCTAGTTAAGTATGTGGGTGTCATTTCAGTGTCTAAGGGAAACCAAAGAAGATTGGTTTTTATAGTTATTCCATGTGCCTAACATGGGCTTTTATCAATTCCCTCATAATTGGATATATGAAAGGGGGTCATTTGATCGAACCTTCATTTTATTTTGTCTATAGCTTCAAATAGTCCACCAATATCACATGCCATTCAATGATTTTGGCCATGCTTTCATATGTTCTTGCCGCTTTATGCTCATATATTCGTTTATCTCATATAGCCCCAATAGTTCGGGACATTAAAGGAGCTTATTTGAGTTTTTTTTTCTTAACAGCGGCTTTCATTCAAAGAGCTGAGTTTAATAATGGTGCAGTCATTGTACCATCGATTATATATTATTATCTAACGTCATATATTAGTTAGATTGTCTATCAAACTACAAAATGCCAGCTTTTGATAGCCAAATTATCTAGCTAGTTTGTACTCCTTAGATGATCCTTGCATATAGATTCGCGGTATGTGACATGAAGAGCAACTTTGATGTCTGAAAAATAAGATACATTTGCTTAGGATACAAGTATATGAATGGATGGCCCATTTTGTGCGTACGTATGTCTGCAAGGACAAATGGACAATTACTCTTAAGTTATAAGGACTAGTTATAATGTTATATATAAATCATAAGTATATGATATGAAATGATATATTGTATCTATATGGTCATAAATTGTGTTGCAATGAGTACGCAAGCATGCCATCAATTTACTTCTGGGTCAAAAAGCAAACATTGCAGGCATTTAAACATTAAAAAGGGTTCTCAATCAACCTCGTTGATTCAGGAATGGTGCAATCTCCTTTATGCTTATTGCTTCCCCTTTTGTGCTTTAATATATATGCATTATATATATGTATTGCTTTACCCGGCCATACGTAAAAAAAAAAAAAAAAAACTTAAACTTCAATGTATTCAATTGTTTTTATACTGTGAAATATTCTTCCCTCCACCTCATTTTAATATTTTGTGCAATGTTTCATAAAAAAATTGTTAAAAGACTTGTTTTTTGGGCAACCAGGATTCGAATCTCAGGGGACGCAGGTTTAACCCCAAATGACATTCAATGCCGTAGATGTTGTGCCGTTTAGCGATCTATTCGAGGGTTTTCTCTGTGAACTACCGCGATGGCATCTTGTCCGGTAGGTGTAGAGACCACATATGAGGTGAACAGACTCTGACAAAAAAACAAACGTTCAACAAAAAAAATTAAAAAAAATAAATGACACAAGATAGATCGATGCAAAGATTATTTCAGTTTAATTAATTGATCTTCAATTAAAGTGTTATACCTCACATATGTAATTAGTTAATCATTTTATTTTAGCCATATAATGAGCAACATTGACAATTTCACCAATAAATAAACTATAGAGAGTGAGTGAATGACATTTAACTATTGAACCATGCGAAGAATGATGAGTTAACTTTGAACTGGTGCCGACAATGCAACTTCTTTTTCATAAATTTACCAGAATCTTTGTTTAAAATATATATACCTATAATTAACCATGGTGGTTGTACATATTAGAGTAAACGACAAAAAAGATGATTTGCTCTAAACTAATGCGATCAATTTTTTTCCTTAAGTTTCTTGAACCTAGCTAGCTAGTAATGGTTTAAAAAGGTATTGTTTGGTCAAAGTCTATACACATATATATAGGTAACATATAGGTAAAATTTGTTTTTATGTTAAGAAGGATACAAAAAAATCTTTGAAACAGTGGTGTTGGTCATTGTTTCAAGAAATTTGAAAAAATTGGCGTGAAAGCTTAGTTAAATTTTATTATATTCAGGGCCACTGATTTAAAGGTCGATAGACGATAGATAAAGGGTCCCAACTTCACTGGAGCGTTACGTAAACAGAACCGGCTTTATTGCGTAATTAAGGCTTTTTCTTTCATATGTTGTTGTAAAATACTTGCAGAAAATCAAGTTTTAGATATCAATTACGACTTCTTACAAAAGAAAAGCCTTAGCAGAATTTTGTTATAGAAAATGAAACTTAATAATATTAAGAGAAATTGAAAATGTATATTAAAGAATAGAAAATAATATGATTAATCAAATACACTAACACGTACGGCACATCATTTTCTACAAAAGCTTTTATAAACTTTTTGCAACTTTGTATCTCTCGGTAATAAATTTTGAAACGTGGCTGATGGTTAGTTGTATGTCGTCGAACATAGTATTTAAAAATATATGATTCTAGAACGTTAAAAACTAACTATTTTACATTTAAATTACTTTATGTTATATATATAGTAGACGAATACACAAAGGATGCAATAATTATGATGGTAGCGATGACATGATGGTGATGGTGACGAGCAGTAGTAGTGATGACTGTTGCCGTCGGGCATTGATGTAGATTCTTAATATAATGAGTATCAATGTAATTATTTTAAAAATAAAGGAGTTCATATTATAAATTGATTTCATTAACGGTATAATGGGTATTCGATAGGCTCATGGATAATGTTAACTATGTTAGTTTGAACAATTTTAGGATTTTAAAGGTAGGGAGAGAAAAGTTAATTTTATACAGGAGTAATAATAATGATATATAAAAAAAAAATTAAAATAATGAATTAAAAATATTTTAATGATTATGATGTGCAATAACATTGTTGATTTTTTCTTAATATATTAATTAATTATGTAATTTGGAAATTTCGTTGGATAATATCTTATTTATAATTAAATACGATAAACTGAATAAATTGATGTGTTTTAAAACTATTGACAAATAATTAAATGCAATTGCAATAATGATTGATAACATTTTATTCAAGTATTTATAATGTTTATTAAATTGATGCTTTGAAAACTTCTAATCTTGATGGATATATAAATTTATGTTTATTTGGAAAAAATATATATTTGATATTTGTTAAAACATGTATGCATGGTTTTGATTTATACAAAATTTAAAGTAATATTCAAATATTAAGGCAATCTCTATATATAATAAAATAAGATTGTTTTTTATAGGTATTATTAGAAAGATTTTGATGTGACAAATCCATATTTCACTTAAAAATTTTTTTTATTTAGTTATGATGTCATATATATATATATATATATATATATATATATATATATATATAAAATAGAAATAGTTTTTTACATGTTTAATTAAAATATCAATCATTTATTTAAAGAATAAAAAATCTCTCTTATATAATATTATTACAAACAAAATGTATTTTTTTTATTTAGTTGATTTATTAACTATATAATTATTGTTTTAATTGAATTATTAGATTTATATCAAGTTATAATATTTTAAAAACAGATATTACATAAAAATTTTAATTTATTTTATATTTTAAAATTTTAATTAACATGTCCGGGTTAAACCCGGGTTAATTTATTTTACTCAAATAAACCTTGCGACCAATCAAAAGAGATGATAGTGTTCGTATATGTGTGCGCCTGTAAATGGCTAAGAGTAATTAAATCAATGCAGATACAGTTGTTTTTTTAAATGTGAATTTCGTTTGAAATTCCATGTCGTGATTTGTCTAGCATATATTAAATACATGTTAGAGAACTCATTCGAAGTAGAAATGCACATCAAATACTTGTACTTTCTCCGTATCATCTTTCGGAATTTGTTACATTTTCTTCTTTACCACGGTAGAAATTAACTAACATTCAAGAAAAAAAATCCAATTGATAACTAATTGGAATCCATAAAATGTTTTTAATTCCTTTACATTAACAATCTTGCAAAAATGTGTTAATTAATGAGAAACAACATATTAATTCGCCATTTACAAGATCTTAACAATGTTAACTAACATATATCAACGAGATAATATCAAGAATATTTTACGTCCCGATGGACTCCATGTGAAACATCAATGTGCGTGTAATTGAACAATTGGAGCTCTACCAAGTCGAAGGCATTACCTCTTTATGGGGGTTTTAGGTTTAAACTTGAACATAGTATTTAATTACTAATTCGAAATGCTACTTTGTAATTGTTAGGTTAATTTAATGAATTTTTCTGTTCAAATTAAAAAGAATGTTACTACATATTAATAAACCAAAAACTGTTAAATTTTTTATTTTATTTTTACATAATAGTTACATATTAATTACTAAATGAGTTAGATATACATCCATCTTATCTATTATACATATCAATATATCATTACTCTTTATATTAAAGTATATAATTGCAAGAAAGGTGGTGGTTGTGTTAATTTATAGCGTTTGGAGGTATGAAATAACGTGGATGCCTCACATTTAGACCATATATTACCAGGGCTCCACTATGTCCTCTACATACGTGCTAGCTCCTTTTCATCTTCTATTATTTCACGATAAGTAAAATATTCATTTTATTAGTAACTTTTTCATGCTACAGTGACATATCCAGTTGGAATCTGTATGTCGACGTAAATGGGTTAAAAGGGTCGGACAAAAGTAGAAACACAATATACAAACAAAATGAAGCAAATCATTTTGAAGATTTTACTGATCAATTTCCATGTCAAATTAAGTTACATATATAATAATTACTTTTATATATATAAGTCGACGCATATGGGTTAAAAGTGTCCGCCAAAAAGTAGAAAAGCAAAAGCAATTGCAAGTAAAAAGTTTAAAATAGAAAGAATAGGTGAAGACTTGAAGTAAAATTTTGAGTCAATTACATTTACATATTCTTTTTATAATAATTGTAGAGAGAATGTAATGAGTGATATATGCTAACATATATTAGAGTCAAATTGACAGCACACCCACCATTAACGACGACTTTTTGGTCATTTGCCTCTCCGATCCTATATTCTAGCCAACATTAACTCCTTTTTAGATTAAGCCACACCTTAAAATACACCACCATTTTATAATGATCAGATCTTTTATACATTATATTTTCGTTGATATTAAGAATAGAACAAATTAAACTAAATCAGTAAAAATAAAAAAAGTTACATATAAAATGTAACCAAGTATTCTATACAACGATATGTTAATATAAAATGTAACCAAGTATTCTATACAACGATATGTTAACCATGAGCCGTTATAAGTATTGATTTATCCGTCGTCGGGTTTTGACGACACATATATAGTACTATCCAAAACATAAAATTTCGAAGGCTAATTAATGTCGTTTAATATATGTTGTGCATCTTGTAGAAATATGTAACCCACTACTACAGGTGTTTACATAGATAAATATTACATAATTTTTACTGATCTACATTATTTGATATCACGAATAATGTTCTTTTATATATATTTAAAAAGTTAAGTACTTTATAGAAATCCAAGAATATTTGACATATTAGCTCACTAAAACTAGATCCGGCCATAACCTGTATCAATAAACATGGATCCTTAAATACAAACCATTTAAGTCACTAGAATTTAAAGTTGGTTGATTGTGGAAAAATCTATTTTATCTCATCCATGATAAAAATATACTATGATATATACTTTTCCAAATAGTGTATTACTATTTAATAATCCATATATATAATCATTGACTAGTATGAATCTACTACCCACAGTCCAACATATTTTTCCCAATAAATTTCAAAACTCTCTCAAAGACCATATCATCATCTTCTTCCACTTATCAGTGGAAAGAGAGATCTTATGCTTTCATTAAAGAGATGCCTTCTTCAAATCTCTCTCTCTTATTAACAACATTTCTATCACTAGTACCATTTATCTCCACCGTCGCCACCGGCACCGGCACCAGCACAATTTACTTCAAAGAAGCACCCAAATTCTACAACTCACCCAACTGCCTTTCGGCTCAAGACACTTGCTCACCAAATGCAGTTCATGTAGCCATGACTCTAGACGCGGCCTATCTCCGCGGCTCAATGGCTGCCATCCTATCCGTCCTACAACACTCGTCTTGCCCCGAAAACATCCGGTTTCATTTCGTGGAATCCTCTTCTGCCCACACCGACAACATTCAACTCATTATATCCACCTCATTTCCTTACCTCCGATTTAATGTCTATAGATTTGATGATTCGGCTGTTTTAGGCCTAATCTCAACTTCAATCAGGTCCGCGCTAGATTGCCCTCTGAACTACGCTAGGAATTATCTAGCCGATCTCCTTCCATCATGTGTCCAAAAAGTTGTCTACCTAGACTCGGACCTTGTCCTAGTAGACGACATTTCCAAATTAGCCGCCACACCATTCGGTGACGAAAATGACAAAAAAGTCCTAGCTGCACCCGAATATTGCAACGCGAATTTCACTTCATATTTCACTCCAACCTTTTGGTCTAACCCGTCGTTATCGGTCACATTTGCTGACCGTAACGCGTGTTATTTCAACACGGGTGTTATGGTGATTGATTTAATGAGATGGAGAGAAGGTGATTATACAACCAAAATTATAGAATGGATGGAGTTACAAAAAAGGATGAGAATATATGAATTGGGATCATTACCTCCTTTTTTATTAGTATTTGCTGGAAAGATAGCTCCAGTGGATCACAGATGGAACCAACATGGGTTGGGTGGAGATAACTTTCAAGGGCTTTGTCGCGATTTACACCCGGGTCCGGTTAGCTTATTGCATTGGAGTGGAAAAGGGAAGCCATGGGTTAGACTAGATGGAAATAGAGCTTGTCCATTGGATGTACTTTGGGCCCCATATGATCTTTTGCAAACTCCAAATGTTCTTGAATCTTGATCATGAGGTACATCAAGATCATTTTATATATATATATATTTTTCAAAACACTCATCCGATCCCCTAGCTAGCTAGCTAGATCATCATATGTTATCATTCTAATATACGAAACATCAATATATATGTATACATATATACGTACACAAACGTATGTGTCTACGTATTTACAATTCGATCCATTGATGAACGTTAGTTAGACGAGTCTCTGAGATCGTTAACGATAATGTTTTGATCACAGTATTCTTTTTTGGGGGGAAGATGCATGATGTATATTGTAAATTATTACGCCATATAGATGTCGATCTTTTTTGTTAGCATAGTAGTATTATGTAACATGGGAAAATAATCTTTGCACGTTGTAAAAATCAAATTACTGGAATGTGAGATATAAATTTCATTATATCTTGTAATAAATGAATTAGAGTAAAATCCTTTTTATTTACTTCTTGATAAATATACTCTATACGTGTGGATATGGATTATCTGGAAAATAAAAGTAGTAACTCTTATAATTAAAATTTAATCAAATCCCGCCCTTGTTATATAGATTCTCGTTGTGAATTATATATGTTGGTATTCTATAAGAAAGAATTATCACCGGTTTAAAGTATGTTATGGGTACTTCGGATCCTATATATATTTTGGAAAAATGTCAGAAAAATACTTATGAATAAGAAGAAATAAAAATAATTTATGGAAGGCATAGTAGTACTGTCAGAAGAATTGTTGAGCGGTTGGCCGGGCCTATTAATACTTAGAAAAAAGCAGGCAATTCGAATGTGTATGTTAAACAAGGTCAAGAATATAACTTGACATCTACACCGTCATTATTATACATATATATGTTTTTATCTATAACCCCTCTTACAAATTAGGTATAAAAACAAAAATGACATTCAAATTATACAAGGTGAAAAGTAAATTTCTTGTGGAAACGGACAAAGAATATGGTTAAATACTCAAATGAACCAAATAATTCAATTCAAAGTAAGCTAGGATTTATTTGTTTTAGAATAGAATAATAATAATAATAATAATATGGGACCTTGTTCATGTGAGATACCGCGTTTGGGCATCCCCACTAAATGTCCATTCTTGCAGTAGAAAAGAAAATACGAATATATATAATGATATATCGCTTTAGTACTTCGATTCTTTAATTTTCTAAAATATCTTTGAGATACTACTATTGCATTTCTCAAAGGGCTGGTGAATACACTAAAACGAATTAATAATTTGTAAGCATTTTTAAATGTGCGTATAATATTTGTGTTTATCTATGCGACTTGTATAAAATTTCACATCTTAGATTATAAAGTAAAAAAAATTACAATAATATATGAGAACAAATCTTATTTTTCGAAGTTAGTTATTTACGAGTATTTATGCAAACCAGTTTTAGAAAGTGAAATTGTCTTTATTGAAAAAAATAAAAACAAAAGAAATTAATGAAGGTGGTGGTGATGGAGTGTGTACTATATGCGAAAGCCTAGAAAAAGGCTAATGATGATTATGAAATAATTCACACCTATATATTGCTAGCATGTTATAAAGGTTAAAATATACTGTCGGTGCTAATTGCTTTTTAAAACAGAGTGATGTACATATATGATCATCCATAAATAGCAAGAAAGCGATATGTAGGAACAGTCAACATCGGCGATGCACATGGAGAACACGGCGAGTCAAAATTAATCAAAATTTCTAAATATCCTATATAAGTATTAATTAAAATGAGACATTAAATGGAAAAATAAGATCTAAACTCAAATACTCAAAGATGGTTACCAAAAAATATAAAAAAAATTTTTTTTTTTTTTTCGAACAGCAATATAAAATGCTGTTAAATTTTCAATAATTAACTTATTTTTCCTTATTAATTTTTTTGAAATTATACTAGAATATATATTGAATAAGTTTTGGAGGTTCAAAATTTTGGTGCTCATTCATTGATGGCGGGAGTGGGACCCGATGGTGAGCAAGTTATTGGTGCAAAGAGGAAAGATCACGTACTATACGTATAGTATACGTCAATACACTACCATTCTACCATAGAGGCATAGATCACTATTTCTTTCTCGTATGTTAATTGTTCTTTTATACGTCAATATATAGTACACATCTACCACATACCTCATTAATTTTTTAACCAAGGTATTGATGCAAATTTTGTTTTATTCAATATCGACTTTACACTCCTCCTAGCTTATGCAGTTACGCCACATTTGTGAAGTTAAAATTGAGACCGACCGCAGATCATCGATATCTTTTTTAAATGCTCAACGGATGAGGCTTGTCGCTTATGAGAATTGAACATATTAAGTTTTGGTGGAACTTTGACTCGTTTTACCTAAAATAAACAAAACTTACACAATTAACGACACAACTACATTTCCTTCTCAAAAAGTCCCGTAATTACATTTCAAGTATTTTTTACCATGGCCTTTATTCGTTTCTTTTACTCCCAATACCACTCGAATTAAGATTTTATAAAGTTATTATTAATTTCATGGTGAAGTTGAGAGAATATTGACTTTTTAATTAAAATCAAAGGTTAAGATTCAAACTTGATATCTGAATCTTGACCTTTGTTTTTTATCCAAAGTCAAAATCATCAACTTTACCTATAAAGTTAATAATAACTTTAGATGATCTCAATCCATACACTCCCAATACCACCCCTATACATAAACCATGAATACAAAAATAGTGCTCAATATGGTCTAATTAATTGTTATGGACTAAATTTAGAGATTAACAAATAGTGTGAGGATATATTACTCTATTAATAATAGGTTTAGGTATAATAAAACAAGTATTAAGGTAAAAAAACAAGATAATATGTTTTCTTCAATTCAATAAAAATAACCGTGCATCAAAAAAGTTATCGTGCATGAATTGTTTTGTGAATTTTCGTGCATCAATTTAACTATAATGTAAGGGTTGAGATCTTATCCTATTTGTTTACTTTGATACTTGTTTTACATTATCTAACTTTTATCTTAAAATTTGATTTATTTGGGTGTCGTTCTTTTGATTGGAAAGCAACTTTTAGGAGGGAAATTAGATGGCTGATGATGTGTAGTGCCGACAATTAATGGTTACGTCCATGTGTCGTATTTATTTCCTCTCACCATATCATATAACGATTTGGAACTTTAAAGTGTCACGTTTTTGAAATTGATGTCTAATTTTTTTTTTTTAAAAATGATAGTACTAAAATTATAAAAAAAATTACAAACAAATTTCTACCATCACCAATCAAAAGAAATTTTGTTTTATGTTTGTAATTTATGTGCATGTTTAACATGTCTCTACTACACTACAAATAATTATCCTACACAATTATCGTAAAAAAGAATATAATTACGATCATTCATTATTATATGATTTTTATAAATGTAATGTAAAATGACGGTGAATTAAATGATTTTTATTCTAAGTAATTATGAGCAAAATGGCATTATATGTGGCATGAAATACGCATATGCGTGGCACTCATAAATGAAGTTTATTAATATTTAAGCAAGACGTAGTTTATCTATACATCTATACTATTATATAAAAATTATAACCCTTATATTGAAAGTTTATATAAATAGGATATGCGAATTAACCAAAATACCCTTAATGAATTATATTATAATCAACCCTTAATTTTAAATTACACCATTATTCTATTATATTAGAAAATATCTCTACTAACCCCTTTAAATCAAATACTTTTACCTACACCAATAGATGTCGCCACCACCGTCATCGCCGACTCGCCGCCGCATTGCGCGGGTACCATGCTCGTTACTTATTTATCAGATTGAAGGTGGAATTAAACCTCGTCATTAGTACAAAAGCAAATTAATAAACAAAGAACGGAACGTCGGAACCTAGTTTACGATTGCTTCAATTTCTTTTTTCCTTTTTTTCAATATATAAAGAAATCTTGTATAACACGTACTGAAAGCCCCACTTTCCACATGATTAATATATATAATTTCTTCCAAACCCAATCACATCCATATTTAGTTAATATACGTTGGAAAAAAAAGACACAACCGAAGAAACTAAACAAAATGATACATTGTTTATTTGTTTTACATGGTAATAACGTGCAAAGCTAGTGTTGATGTTGAATGGTAATGATAGACAACAAAGTTACCATTTTTGACTCTCAAATATGGATTATATATATTACTTGTATATGCAGTTTGGAAACATTATATTACTTACCCAATTTGTAATTAACATGTAGTTTTAAGACTACATCTTGCTAGTTTACATGTAGACGGCTTGCCGAGTATATGAACTAACATGACACGAAATCATGTTACTTGTACCAAACTTTTATAGTATAAAATTTTGATCGATCGGGATATATATCTATTTATTAAAAAAAAAAATTATATATGAGTAACATTATTCTTTTTTCATTGCGAATTTGGTTTTCCCTATGAGTAATAAAAATATGCATCTAACGGAAAATCCATTATGCTCCTCATTCGATAATCCGTATTTATAGTTAGTTTGTCACTACTCATTAGTACTTTAATTTGTTGTCTTACCTTCATCATAATTGATTCTAATCACTCTCTAACGTACGAGTATTATCATTATTACCATCCTCAAGCAAAATCAAGTTAAATTACCTAACTTTATAGCAAAGATAAAGGATTATGATTTACGAAAAGACATAAAAACATAGATGATGTTGAGGCTTCAAGGGAATAACATATAGTGTTCATTGCCAACAAAGTCGTATTTAATTGTCGGTGATGAATGTGACATATTATTATCAATGTATTCCTGTTCTTGAACTTAACCTAATAGCAATTGTAAGGTTTTGCCACTTTTAGAGCTTCTTTGTTTTTTCACACATTAAAGATCATACCCGTGCGGTCAACATCTCAATAAAATAGTGTGTAGATCGATATTAAAAAGTTATCTATTTCTTTTTTTTTTCATGAGATAAATGGAAAAAGTGATCTTTTACCCTTTCAATAAATAAAATATTACTCATATTAAGTAAATACGGTATGGTTGATTAATAAATATAATAATAACAAGATAGATGATACTTGTATAATGCATATATTAAAATTCAAAACTGAACAGGAAACATATATCACGTCAGGCATTTTCGTTGTAAGTCATGCCTTTTGAATTAGTAAAAACAAAGTAACCTGACAATAGGTTGATGGCTTATCAATAAAGTCTTCGTGTCTTAGAGTTGTACCGGAGTCCTAGTTCCGTTCTTTACATTTCTGAGAATAGGTGAAGGGAATATATGGGGTATGTTTGAAAGTCATTTGTTCCATCTTGGTCATTTAGGTAGGTGAACAATAGTTTGCTATTAAGAAAATAAAAATAAAGATACAAACTAACGAATTAACCTTTTACGTCTTTACTGGTTCTCTACGTTGTGCCATATTCACCGAGTTTATTCAGATCAAATACGGCCATAGCCGTTGCTAGAGGACTAGAGCCGAATTTTGATAATTGATAGTCAAAGAAAAGAAAAGGTAAAATGATTTACAGTTGACCCATTGGGCTCTTTTAGCGACATAACTTAATATGGATCGGACAACATGTAAACTATTTAAGTGAACCTGTTCAATGAGTGTCGGCCCGTGCTTGACCGTTTGTCCTAAATGGCTTAATTTGAATTTGGATGTTTTTTTTCTTTGTTACGTACAATTGGAAAAAAAAAAAAAAAGAAAACGTCCGAGTATGCTTATTAATTAAGCTCGATTATAGATGATACAGGTTAGACCTTGGGTAAAAGTTTACGGTTATATCCTCTATAGAAAAATCCACGTATTCCAACCATATCAACATTACCCTTGAAGAAAAAAAATGGGTGGCATGATATACCTTTTTTATACCCGTCTTATTTAATTGTCTTATTTTGACTGGTTAAGTTTTTTTCTTTGATTTTGACTGTAAATATCTTTATTTGTGTCATATATTAGTTCATGAAAGTTATATCAATGAAAAGTACATTAAAACTCAATCAATTCATATGTATTATATCAAATGTTATATAACACAAACAAGTATATTTACGATCAAAGTTGAAAATAAAAATACTCAAAAAGTCAAACTAGAACATTTAATATGGGATGAAGGGAATATCTAGTTTGGTAAATATGTCGAAAGTTGCTCAGATAAAATAAGTTTTATAGAAAATAAAAGTAGTTTTTTAGTCTTATATATAATGATATTTACATGAGAATCAACAAGTAACCCAAATTGTGATATTCGACCCAATTGGTTGAAACATGTCATAAAAATGAATAATGATAAATATGCATAATAATATGCCTAAAAGCATGCCTAATACATTTAAATTTTGACACATGGATTCCACATATTCTCTTTCATGAATATTACCATTGGATTTACCATGTGTCAATCCCTTCTCATTAGACATACTTCTAGGCTCATATTTTAGGCACATTAATCATATATTAAGGTGACAAAAGTATACAACAAGCGCAACTTAATAGTATATCGAATTAAGCACGGGTTCATGTCATATTTTTATAATAACAGGAAAATGATATTGCTCCATCTACAATAAATCTTGCATAATACAGTTGTACACTACATAATAAAATATGTACCTTTGTGGTAAATGGTTAAATTTTATTATATAAATATCACTCCCCATACATAAAAGTCTAAGGTGATATAAAAGGAAGGGGATTCGATACAAAAATACGTAGCTTTTACATATTCACTCATTGTTACTAGCGTGGCAAATCTCAATAGTTAAATATAGGCTATTTATCATAAAAATCCTCCATGCGGTTAGTCACGTTCTCACGATTCACGAATGACACATGTACTTTTTCTTTTTCTAGCAACTGGTCATCTAATAAAGTCTCATTTTTTGTGTCAACACTCGTTTCTTCATTGAGTCCCCACATACGTTTTACGTGTAGATATGTTGTCTTTATACATGTCCCCTTTAGGCACAATGAAGCTTCTTCAATTTGATATAGTTGAGCCCTTTGGTAGATTTGAAAGAATTTGTTTTGGTTTCTTATAGGATTATTAAAAAAAATTAGAGGTGTATTAAACTTGTTTTGGTTTCTTATAAGGGAGCGAAGAATGTATCTCTTTCCCTCACCACTTTTTTACATTCTCTCTCCTCTTATTCCCTCTCCTATCTCATGCAAGGATTGCTCCTCTTCTCCCCTTACCACTTTTTAATTTAATTCACTAGGTAAGAGATCACTCTTGAGGAGTGGTGTTCACCACCGATACCGTGAGATACCGGGTTGCTCCCGCTGCACTCCCCACCTCTAATAGGATTATTAAAAAAAGGAAAGATTGTAGTATGTAATCTTGTAACTTAACCCCCATGATTTTAATAATTATCATATGTAATCCTGCAACTTTCCACTACTTTGCTATATTTTGTCATAAGAAAAATAATATAAAATTGTCCGGCACCTAAATTTAGGTGTGAAATATCTCACATATTAAATTTTTACTATTTGTTGAATTTTAATTAAATCATATGACTCCCCGATTTTTATGGATTAAAAAAACAATATACATGTGAGTATTTCACGCTTAACTACTTAACAACCTTATATTCCTATCTCTTTTTATCAATAAGTTATCAATAAAATGAGTATAATGATTTATGCATAATATTAGTATTTTCAGTTGTTTGAAACTTGAAAGCAATAATAATTCTAGTACTCGCCACAAGTCCAAAAACCAGGCAGATAAACGCGATAGAAAGTTACAAGTATACTTACCGGTGGTAATACGAATAACTATATTCTCCCCGACAGGCTAAAACAGATTTTCCAACTCAAAATGGCCAAAAAACTAATCTAAATGGTAAAGTAGTGAGAATGTCCAAATTGTTTCGTTACAAGTAAATGCAGATCACGATACCTGTAGAACAATTCGGTTTTCATTTTTCCATTATGTGCCTGAACATTTTAAACTCGGGTTAAAGTACAAAAAAGATCCCGATGTAAGCACTCTATTATCTTTGTTCTTCTCAAGGATCCGCTAGCTTATCATACATAATCAGCACCCCTAGCTTTTGTTGGCTTCTGAATACTCACCATAGTATTCCAGGTCATCATTTTTTTTTTGTAGGTATTTGTAGTACACATATTGCATTATGATCTGTTAAAGTTATTTCGTCAAGGTCAAACAACGATTCGTTAGATATTATATCTAACTCCAGTGTCACAAAAAGAGTTGTATAAAAGGATACAAAGGTATCAAGTGCAACACATGCAGCAGCATCCAGCAGCCAAGGCAAGTTGGCTTTGATTTTTGACCATTCTGTACTCCTTACGAGAATGCTATAATCAGAACGTATAATATTGTCAGTATACGAGAGGAGAGAAAAAAGAGATGTGCTTGTGTGTATGAGCGCGCGCGAGAGAGAGAGGACCTTCCGACGTAAGTGGCATTTGCAACAAGAGCGAAGATGAACATGAGAGGATTCAAACCCTAAGAGAAGTATCAAAATATTGAAAATTACAGATCCAATTAATAACGAATAACTAGATGTGGTAACATGAGCGGGTCAGGCGGGTCGACACATTGGGTAATGGGTCAAAGTTGATCACATGGTACAGTTAAACCAGGCTTCTTAGAATAAATGATTTAGGAGGCAGTACATTACTATATATGCATTACCAATAGACGTTATTTGGGTGACTTCAAACTTGTATAACCAACTCTATCCCTTTGACCCGTTCCCTTTTAGCGAAGTTCTCGTGTGACCCGTTTGAGATAAACCACATCTAAATCGACCAATTCATAACAAATAACAAATGAAATAGCTCTTGCAAGAGACTCACCTCAACGCTGCCTCTTTTAATCTGTTAACAACCATAACAGATGTTTCAGAACGTTTTTCATTTATCAAATAACAATTGAAATGTTTAAGAACCAGGTCTTACATTCAATACAATTTGAGGAATTCGACCACCCATGTAAATTGCCGCCATCATCCAACCTAACCATTGCCCGACCACAGTGCCACTTCCACCACCTTCCTGCAGCACTAATGTAGATAAGAAGCTAAAGCAGTAAAGCAAACAAAACACATCAACTATCTAAATCAACCAAACATTTGGCAGAGGACCGTACTTGCAGCAACTTCCTGCCAACATAAACTTGCATCAACCCCTTGGTGTGTGATGGCAAATTTAATGATGTAGCCAAGAACGCTCCATAACCCGCCTGTCACGTAACATGTCATCAAGATACCAACATTAATCCAAAGATGTTCAAATACATTGTTCGGGTCTTTGAGACTTGCTTATTTACATATTTTTCTGCTGATTGTTTATATTTAAAGCAGACTAGCAGTCTCAAATGGTGTTCTTAGTTCATAAGAAATAAGCACTTGAAACAGTCTTCTAAGTTCATAAGATTATTGTTCTATTTAATGTGGATATAAACTTGTAATAAGACAAGTTAAAAGAATAAGAATAAGAAAAAAGAAAGAAACAAAATAAAATACAACCGAATTTGAAAAAAAAAATAAATAAAATTAGCGGCACAGTTTGTTGCCTGTTTATCTTCTATTTCTTTGTAAAATTTCCATTAATTTCATCGTAAATACAACCAAAATATATTAGAAGGTGGACTTACAGAACGTGGGATGGGTTTGGGTTGGGTAGCAGGCTTGGGTATCTGAACAGATGACTCATCTTCGGAAGAGGAATCATCGTCTCCACCCATTGCAGAAGCTGGACCACTCCTAGTTGGCCATAGATAAGATCGATTGGGTGGCGTTGCACTTCCAGCCATTGATCTTGCTGACCTGCAAACAAAATTACATATCTATGTCTTTCATCATTAGAAAGCTACAATATCCAATGGACTTATGCATACAAGTGGACTAACGTATATACTTTAGGCATGGCCTAGTTGTGTGTATCGAGATGATCCAACAACCAATAAGTTGTTTGCTTTAGTACTAGTTAGAAAATGTGTGTATATGCAAAAAAAAAGTTACATACGTGAAGAAATAATCTTGACGGGGAGATAGCGATGCCTTGATAGCCCGGCTTTTTGAGCTGACAAATCGAGGTTCCTCTCCAATTGATGGTCTAAGCGGTCTCTTAGTTTCCTCCACCTATAAACATCAAAACTTTTAAGTTAACCTAAACATGCCTCCAAGATTCACAAAGAGTATAGGATTCTGTTTTTTTTAAATAATTGCATACCTCCGGGTTAGCTTTAGTATCAGTTTTTCTTGACTTTAACCATGCGTAGAGATGATCATAATATAAGCTTTGCAACACCAGGATTATAGTACTAATTGTATAAAGCTGCATTCAAATAATAAATTTCAACAAACCAACTATTAATCATCAAAATTTTACTTCCTCTAGCTATTGAAACTATTTTAAAAATGGCCATAAACATAAATATTACCGCAGCTGTGTAATACTGGGTTGGCAACTGCATCCACAAAGTTACAACATATTAGAACGATTCCATTAAAAATAAAGTTGATATACAATAATCGCTCCGTCCCATTTTCAATGTCTTCTTTTTATCGTATTTTTTTGTCTCAAAATGATTATCATTTAATCATAAATAATCGAATACCTTATTTTACACTTACTTAATTTCTTGAAACCTCTATTTGGAAAGGGAACTAAGCTTTGCATAAAGTAAAATAACATCCAATATTGTGTTCTACTGGTCATGGGACCCAATACCATATTTGACGGTATATGTGAAAGGAGATAACAGTCTTAGCTCTAAAAAAAGTAGAGAAGCTGGTTACAAAAAAGGACCTCTCTGCAAGGAAAAAGATCACTTGATCCGAGCGCCTTGCTTTGTTTTATGGGTTTTTTCGCTTAACAAATTAGAACTAATTAACCTTTGAATGTACGGATTAAAAAGACAAATTTAAATGCACTTGAGACAAATAAAATTGAGACAGAACAAGTATATTGATATTGATATACCTATATATACTTTATAATTTGTTAAAATCATTCACAACTATAAAATTTCTTATTCAAAAGATTTTTACCGTTGCTGGTTCAAGAAGACATCCCACAAGATTAAAGATATCCCTGCACCATATAAGAAAAATGCATACAAAATATATAAAAATAATAAATTCAGGTGACCCATCAAAGAATATATATATATATATCTCGTTGAAAACAACGATGTTTATATGGATTATCTATATATATAGATAAAAGTTAATTACCCGGCAATCCATGTAAGGAGAAACAAAAGGGAAACACCATGGCTAGATTTGGTACGAAAGTTGGTGATAATTTGTGGGATTTCAGCCACACCCCAACAAACAAGGCTAACAATACCCAAACCAAAAGATATTTCATCTTTAAGGTTACATAAACAATCTTTGAAATATTTGTCAACCCAACCAACAACACATGGTTTATTTTGTTTTACACAATATGATGTACTTGTGCTTAAGGTGTTGTTGTTGTTGTTAAGGAAAAAAAACAGCTTCATGTTTAACAAGATAATTGTGATTCTGTTTTTGACTTGAATTCTAACGCAAAATGTGGTATAGGATTTTGTGTGTTTAATATTTTATGTATTTTTATATGGGTGAGAAGAAGGTGGAAATACACATATTTATGGATGTGGAAGAAGATACATGATGGTAGTTGTTGAAGTAGTGAGGATTGTAATCCGAAATTACGAAATTGGGCTTTATATGTCGTTGGGTTGTGTGATAACAAGTCAAAGGAGATTGAAATAGTGTTTGTGGTGTTTGTTGAGGTCTTGCTCGATTTATCCGGTGCCTTCCCTTTTTATAGCAACAATACTTCCTGTGTAGGACTCTAGGAGTAATTTAGGTTTAGCTTAACACTTCTCATTTCTCTTTTTTATTTTGTAACAATATTATACATTTCGGGCAGTTTTGAAGTAAAGGGCAAAAACCTATTATCGGACCGTGTAACCGGCCAATGCCGATCCATTACGTACCAAATACGTGAAGTATAAATCGAGTTAACTGAGAAACAAAACATTTAAAAGATGTCAATTACAAAAATCAAACAGCTAAACTCATCTTTTAGGATAGTTGAAATTCCCCATCCAGACTTTAATCCTTCATATTTGCAAGAAATGTCTATATATTTCTCCTCATCTCCTCCCACTTAAAAGCAAGAAAAATAAAATATATAAAAAGGCGCATATAACAATAGGCAACATGGTCCCTAATGCACTCCCCAAGTCATAGATGCCTAATAGATGACAATGCTCACGCAGATGTCTATCAGGCGTCAACTAATTTCTATCTATGATATACCCTCCTCCAACTTTATAAAGAATAAATGTTGCGGCGGCAGATGACGGCTTGGTCGAGCGGCGATTGTTGGTGATTGCACGTCGGGTAGTGTAGCTAATTAATTAAAAAGGTTTCGTGCATATATTTAGGAATTAGGAGATAAATAATTGGAGTAATGTAGACAAAATCTCCAATTCCAAATGAGTAAGATCTTAACCGGAAGGGGGTAATTTTTATAAGTGAGTAAAGGATTAAAGTTAAAGGTATGTAGTTAAATAAATTAGGAATTGAATATATATGTAAGAAGTAAACTTTTTCAAAAATGCTTTGGAGTTTAAATGTTTACTTATTATTATTTTTTTTAAAAAAATATTCATATATAATATCCTCTTGATGATATTTGGTTTGTTTGTGGAAATAAAATGTGCATCAAAATTTAAAGGAGTTTTGGGTCAATTTCTTGTCTCTTGTGTTTAGAAAACGTATCTCCCAAAGGATGGTGCAATTAATTAAACATATTTCTCAAAGGATGCATCATGCATCGTTAACAAAGTTTGATGTCATTTACCGGATTATAGATGTTTGATGTCTACCAATTAAGTATGTCCAATTTACAGGTCTGCGAAGAATAGTGAGGAGAAAAGGGAGGGGATTATCTCAAGTTGATCTTAACATGACTAGTTATGTTAAAGTGATCTTGGTCTTTGGATGAAATTTAATGGTCAAGATTTAAATTAAGATGATCTTTGAATCTTGACCATTGATTTTCATTCAAGCGTTAAGATCTCCCCATCTTGACTTAAGTTGGGGATTCAACTTGAGGGAATCCTCACCCAAAAGAAAATGCTAACACTGTACCAAAAGTCTGAATTGAAGTAGGTTTTTGAGTTATTTTAGATAAGCATTCGATTTATAATCGACAAAATTATTATCGACCACTTGGTAACTTGGACATACATTTGAAATTATGTGAATGACCATTTGCATAAATGGACACCCATGTATCATAAAGTCGAATGTTCAAGAACCTAAATATGGTACCTTTGATAACATATTTGATGGACCACATATTAACTTATGTTTCAGACATCTTTAAACCTTTTTGGTAGTATCTTAAATTAGACGTACTGTAACATACATATTATATTAAAGGTACAAGAGGCTTGAATTATGTAGAACTAGACTTAATCCAACATGTGTTGACTTTTAAGTGTAAAGTGTTACGAGTGAAAGTTATAAGCGTTTTGAGTTTTTTATTTATTTCTAATTTAACGGCATATTATTTTACACTATTATTACATTAAACACATTTTCGAGATGAAACTCATGATTCTTGAAAAAACCCTTATTAGTTTCAACAAATAACCAATCATCAATAGATGGATTAGTATATGGTGGAGTCTGAAATTAAAAGGTATTAAATTTAATCATGAACAAAATGTTCTCGAGAACAAAGACAGGGGTTGTTTCTTCTGTAATTGGAGTTGAGTATATGTAAAGGCAGCCACTGAGCCTAGATTTGTCATTCAAAGAAAAATCCACCCTAATAAATATGAAAAATGGGACTTGATTCAAGGTAAATTTTATAGGGTCAAACACCTTACGAATAAGCCACCAACTCCGTTAACATTTTGGGTTTAATTTAAATTTTATAATGAACCAGCTTTAAATGCATCAAAACTTCTTCCAAAATCCAAGGGATGATGACACAACAACGTACTACATACATTATAAAGCAAACCTTTTAACCTCTGCTATTTTGGTCATGATTACACCTATACCTCTGAAAGGAACAATATATATACATAATTAAACTAATATACTAACAACAACCGTAGACCGATTTGATATAATCTCTTCGTCTCATTTTAATGGTTTTATTTTGACTGATCAAGTCTTTTTCTTTTTAACTATAATCGTAAATATCTTTGTTTGTATTATATATTAGTTAATGAAAGTTATATCAATTAAAAGTACATTTAGAACTCAATCAATTCATATATGTTATATCAAGTGTTATATAATACAAACAAAAATATTTTTAGTCAAAGTTGAAAGAAAAAAACTCAAAAAATTCAAACCAAGACACTTAATATGAGACGAAGGAAGTATTAATTTGGAAGAATACCCGAATCGAAACGCTTCGAAAAAATGCCATTCTAGATCAACACCTCCTAGCTAGAGAGCATTCGTGTGATCGTCTCTTGGCATGTTATCAAAACACCAAATTCTCAATCTTTTTATTTTTTATCATACCCGTAATACAGTAAGTGAATCCGAAATATAAAGACAGTGACTTAGGCTAAAGTTATTCTATTTTAACAATTTGTTTTAAGTAAAACAATATTACTTTTTAAGGAAATAATAATTGGCTTTTTTTTTTTGTAAAATTTTTACGTTTTCTGTTGATTAATTAAGTTTAGATGCCTCATGCATGTGTATGGTACTTTGAAGTTCAGAGTACGAGTAATTGAAAGAAGCATCTTCCATATAATATTCCATTTATTAAAGGATCTCCTTTTACATATTCGAATAATATAAAATTTCACATTCTTTTACATAGTAATTAACCGCATCACCAAGTGGTAAGTGTTAATTATTAAGGGCAAGGGTGTAGTCGGCTAATTTTATCGGCAAAATCAATCGGTAAGTAGCGGCATGTCGGCTCCACTACACCCCTCCATTGGCTCTTTTTGGCAAAAAGTATCGGCAAGTTTTATCGACCAAATATTGCCGATCAAAATAGACGTTGGGAGCAAAATTTGACAAAGGAAAGTGTACTTTTTGTTATTGTTAGTGCATTTTCGGGTGACAACATCATTATAGAAGTTTGTCTTGAGTCTATTGAATATGTACCTGTAATAAACGTCAAGTTTTCACGTATAATAAAGTCAACCTCGACCTTGACCAGTCAACCTCGACCTTTGACCAGTCAACCTCGACCTTGACCTGGTCGAGCTCGTGTGGTGTCCGAGTTGGGCTTTGGTCCATGATCTTCGAGGTCCGTCAAGTCCATTAGTTTTAGTATAAATAGAGATTAAACCTTATGTTTAAGGTTAATCTTCTTTTCATTATATTTTTGTGTTTACGAACTTGGTATTTACTTGTAATTGCATTTACTGAAGTAATATACAGTTCCAGTTTATCCATTCGTGTTCTTATTCATATATTGTGTTGATTGCTAGTGTATAAGATTTTCCGCACTTATACATTAGATACTTAATCTCGTGTGATTCGGTGGCGAAGGGACTTTCAATTGGTATCAGAGCCACTTGAGGTATTCTATTGGTTCGGGGTTAAGGTTTCAACAACGATTAAGGTGTATACACTCAATTCTTCAAGGTTTTCGGTTCGGTCAAGTTTCAGACGCTCCACTCGAGCTCGACCTAGTCAAACTTGACCTAGTCAAGCTTGACCTAGTCTGGAGCTCGACCTAGTCAAACTCGACCTAGTCAAACTCGACCTAGTCAAGCTCGACCTATCCAAGCTCAACCACTCGAGCTCGACTGCTGAAAAATGTGCTGATTTTGTTTTGGCCATAACTTTCAAACCGTAACTCCGTTTTTGACGATTCAAGCGGCCACGAATACGTAAAAGAGTCTACTTTCCAATGGTTATGGAAACATCATTTGAGCTCGACCCCATTCGTGCTCGGACCTATCAAGCTCGACCTGCATGAGTTCGATACCTCAGAATCTGATTTTATGCTCAGGTTTTGTGTTTATAAATACATCTTTTGATTCTTAGTTAAGTGATTTGTTTTTAGAATTTGCAATCTTGATTATGTTTAGGTTCCGAAATTGTCTAAAAATATTGAACTTGTAAACTCTTATGAGTTTAGGTTTGATATTTGTTAATCGACGGTTTTGGACTTGTAAACTTGATCAACTTTGGATTCTAATTTATCACTTTTCGAATTGTCAAGAACTTGTAATTTTGATTTAGTCTTGGTCTAAGCTTGTTGGAATATTGAACTTGTAAACTCTTTGAGTTTTGGTTCGAATTCTGTAATAAAGCAATAGACTTGAAAACTTGATCAACTTTAGGTTCTAAATTTAGACAACTCGAATCAATGATGGCTAGAGTTCTATCATTTATAGAAGATTCTGAGAACTCTTAGAAGGAATTCAAGATCAGGCCAAAAAGGTTGTTCTGACAAGGAGCTACTGGGTTATCTCTTGATTGTATATGTGAACAATTGTGTCACCATGTTGTTATGGCAATGAGCTATTGTGTTATCTCTGGATTGCATATGTGAACAACTATGGGATTAAGATGAGAATGGGAGAATTGTTGTAACAAAAAAACAAACATATAGGTTGTTTTAAGAATTTTGTAGAGAAAATGGGGGATAAAAATTTAAAGCTTCCATGTTTTCTATGCAAAATTCTTGGATGTTCGTAGTAATGAAGATCATGGTGTTTCGACAGGGTTTTGTCATGGTATCTTTTTGGTTTTGAATCCGTGTGACATGTGTCCGACCTAGTTTTTGGATCAAAGGCGCCTGATTTAAGATTAGGTGATTCAAATGAATCAGATGAAGATTGAAGACTGTGATTGAAAATCCGAGTAAGCTGTTCATGATCTTTGCTTAACATGTGTTTGGGATTTTGTCGAAAAGCTTTTGTGATAAAGTTAATCATTTGTAGCCGAGCAGTTAAAAAATCAAACCTTTATTTAATGCCAATGATGTAGAGATGATTAATCCGGTGACTAGTGAAGAGGTTGCAGATTAAGTGGTTCTCTATGTATTTTGGAGATGCTTACCTTGAGTGGGAGATTTGATATGAAAGACTTCAAGTGATTGGTGGATTCATGAAGATACAAGACAAAGTCAGACACTATTGGTTGAAGACATAGATCTTGTAAGTGTTGCATATCTGAAATTCAAGTTACATAATTTCTTATCGTTGTGAGAGCTGATTAAATTTGATGCTGATTGTTGGAGATTCAACTTCTTTATCATATGTTGGTTAAGCTTGAAGATCAAAATAGATTGAGCGATGTTATTTTGCATAATGTTTGGAGTGATGATATCCGAATTGCATGAGGAGGCAATGATTTCTGTATTACTTTGAAGTGATGATGTTTGGCATGATAATATTGCTTGGAGCTTAATTTGGTATTGTTCAAGGGGAGAATTACAATCTGAGTATTGGATTTATTAATTGTCATAAGGATACAGAGATTTTGCAGTTTGAAGATCAGTGTGCAGCGCATAAAGATCAAGTCTTACCGAAAGAAAACATAATATTATAAGTTAACGAAAATTTGTTGATTGCAAATTTTTTAACTAATGATTTTCATAATTGATAGCGATAGTCAAAAGAGTGCTTGATTGAGCATTTTTGTTACTATTTCCATGTATTGCAAGTGAAGACTTTGAAGATTGATGAAAACTTCTAAATGTTGATGTCAAGGGGGAGTCTGTTGGTGCATTTCCGGGTGACAACATCATTATATAAGTTTGTCTTGAGTCTATTGAATATGTACTTGTAATAAACGTCAAGTTTTCGCGTATAATAAAGTCAACCTCGACCTTGACCAGTCAACCTCAACTTTTGACCAGTCAACCTCGACCTTGACCTGGTCGAGCTCGTGTGGTGTCCGAGTTGGGCTTTGGTCCATGATCTTCGAAGTCCGTCAAGTCTATTAGTTTTAGTATAAATAGAGATTAAACCTTATGTTTAAGGTTAATCTTCTTGTCATTATATTTTCGTGTTTAGGAACTTGTTATTTACTTGTAATTGCATTTACTGAAGTAATATACAGTTCCAGTTTATCCATTCGTGTTCTTATTCATATATTGTGTTGATTGCTAGTGTATAAGATTTTCCGCACTTATACATTAGATACTTAATCTCGTGTGATCCGGTGGCGAAGGGACTTTCAGTTATAATAAAATTCAATATAAAAATTGGTAGAACTTTGGGAACATGAATTGGCAAATTGGCAAACCTTTGGCTATTGCACCATCACTTTTGGCTACCTTTTGGTATAAATTGACAAGTTTTTGATAAGTACACGTGACAGCATATAATTGGCTAAAAAAGAGCCAAAACTTGCCAATTAGTCACAAGATTGACACTACACCCTTGCCCCTTAATAAATCTCAGTTTCTCATGATAGATTCCAAGTTCGAATTATGCGTTAGACATACACAATGGCCAAAGAAATCGTTAAACAACCAAAAATACAAGATAACTCAAAATTACATCAAATTGTTAAAAAATTACCCCGACAATCTAAATTAAAACTTACTTTATACATTTAATCGAGTTCAACATCTTAAATATTTATTAATACGTGTTGAGCTTATATCACTACCACAAAAATGTATCTAACGGAACATTTTAAAAAGCAACATTTTTAAAAAAGCATTAAATTATCTTTTTTTTATTTTTGACAAGTGAATTTTACCTTGGACACGTATGATGTGTGTTAATCGCACAACGAAAGGATCCCGCACTAAGCGGATCTTAAATAACCTTTCTCACCATACCACCTTGTAACATCCCAAAGTTTTTAAGGTAAAGAAATTAAACTTTTTTAAAGTATTGACATTAAAATAATTTCTTAGTATTCTATTTTTTGTTACAGGGTTAATTTAGTTGGAACTTTAACGGATACCGGATATATTTTCCCTTTAAAATTAAAATGGGGCGTGGGACTCATAGGAACTGCCAGCCATCCTTCCAACTTGTGATACATAATTCCACTTATTCTTCATTCATTCTCAAATCTTCTACTCAATTCTATTCCTTATCAAATTCAAATCCTTCGATCATCTAAAATCATTTACTTGAAATCATAGCAAGCATATTATTGTGAAGAATTAAATTGGGAAGAATTGTATGTGGTGTTAGTGTGTGTCAACACACATAGGGGAAAAAGATAAGAATTGGGAATTAAAATCTTGAATTGTGGTTTTTGAATCCCTGAGGTAACAATCCTTACAACCTAGTTTTGATTATTATGAGAAATTAGGGTTCTTGAAGTAAACCAATTTGGTGATTTTGATAGAAAATGAATAATGTATAATTTCCCCGAAGTTCTTGTAAAAACCTAGTTTGTATTGAGTTGCTTGATGAGTTTAACTAAGTATATGTATGTGTTGGCATATAAATTTGATTTTTGAAAGAATGATGATTTTTCACTAGTTGATTTAAATGATGATGAAAATGATGAGTTGAGCTATCTAATGAAATAATGATAAAGAAAGCAACTCAAGGACAAACAAGACGGGTTTAAGTTAGGAATGATAGTGAAATGTTAGAATGACTAAGTTGAGTTAGTCAAGAGTGTGAATATTGCCTTATATGCGAATTATGATATGATTATAGGTTGAAAGCTTGAAATTGTGCATTTGCGGTTATTATGAGTTGTTGATTCGAGTCGCGAATGAGGTGAGTATATTTGCATACTTTTATGTATGCGTCGGGTCGATTACCATATGATGGTGGATTCCATATATGGTAATCGATTTGGCGTTAAGCCTAAGTAGGGGCTAGATATATATGTGATATGAGGCCTAAGAACCTCTTGAAAAGTGATATGAGAGTTATTAATCTATTGATATGTGATATATGAGGCCTAAGAACCTCTTGATAAGAAATATGGGGCCTACCCAAGTGAGTGATATGATATGTATGTGAGTATGATTGTGTTGTTTTGCTTATATGGATCCATGTAATGCGTTAAAGTACCAAAGTGAGCATGTAGATATGGTACGACGGTGTCACAGGCTACATGTAATAGTCCTTGGTGCGTTGTCCTCCTTCCATTATGTAAATGTATGTAAGTATATTCACTAAGCATTTGCTTATGTTTTAGTTGTTTACCCATTTTATAGGTGGTTCCGGAAGAGGGAACTAAGTCTTGGTTGAATTGAAGATTGTTGATAGGAAGTGAACTAGGAGTCTTGGAAGGTATATGACCATTCTATGAAGAATGGTATTTTGTGTAGACACTTAGTTATCCTACCTCTTTATGGCTTATAATACTCTTGTCATTTTGGTAAAACTTTGTTTTGGTATGTTTCTGCAAATTACATATTTTGAAGGTCTTTTGGGTTGTAAACTTGTTTGTTTGACTTTTGTTGTTGACAATATGGGTATCATGACCCGTTTAGTTGTGTAGACATGATTTATATCAAAGGATGGTATGAAGACTTTTGAAATGGTTTGTTAGATGTTTATGACAAAAATGAAGTTGTTCATCAGTCGTTAGAAGCTTGGTTTTGGCTATAAAAGGGTCGAAAGTGTTTAAAATGTCAAATGTACGAAGCTGCAGGGGTATGGCCTTTATTTTCAGGGACGGCCTTTGAGGACGGCTCTTGCAGAAACAAGAGCCGTGCGTCTTCTGTGATTTTCACACTTTTTTTACCGAAGCTTCATTTAACCTTTCCGAGACCTGAAATTCATACAATAGACTTATATTAACATTCTAAGAAGATTCCAATTGTTTTTTTCAAATTTGAGAACTTTGATTTTTGACGAAAAACGGCTTAAATTTTCTAAGTATAGAAAAAAAAAATCTCTTTTTCATGTTGAGTCCTTTGACACCTCATTTATTGAAAAATACTGTCGAGGAGAACCTACCAAGGCTCAAACTCGAGACCTTGACGTAAACTCCCCCGGGGCCCTGTATAGCAAGTTTAGTAACACCCCTGACCACTGGATTTAACCCAGTGGTTAAGTGTTAAATTATCTTACAGAAAAAGGTGTTAGCATTACATCTATACTTAATGTATCTAACCACATAAAACGTTTTCTTAATTTACTCTATACTTAATTTATGGGTTTCAACCTTATGAAAATCATAAGTAAGCTTTTCTTTGTAACCAAATAAAACTTATTAGCTTATGATCGAAAAAGATACACTAAAATTCGTAAAAACTTCAATTCTCAAAACTTGTTTACGTACATGATCGTATTCGGGTTAACCCGTTTGGTACAACGATCAATGACGCGTCATACGACGAGAGATGTACACGTAGAGAGTTGAGAGGCGGCAAACATACGTTGTTTTTTCAATACACGTGTCATGCTGCTTTTTCATTTTCCCTCAAATCAATTAACTTCTTTTATGTGTAGACAACGAGACCATATTTTCTTTACCTAATTGATCAATAACAGTAAAGACAATATGATTTTCATAATTATATTATAAGAAAGTTTGAAGGTCATTTATTATTGTATGGAAGAATAAGACGTAACTTGTAAGTTCGCTTTTAATGTGAGAAGATCTCGATCGGCACCGCTGAGCAGAGGTGCTGAAAAAAAGACATTAACGTACGATCGATCCTAAATACGGAGTAAAAGATACTCGTACATAATAGTAATATTTGATTTGATATATTTAAGACCAGCTAATACTATAATAAAATTAAAATTAGATTAACAATCCTTTAATAGAATTTATATAATAGTACTAATTCCCAAAAAAGAAAAAGGAAAAAAAAAGAGTGATGTTTTCTGCAAGTGTTTGAGTCTCAATACTTCAACGATGTATAGAGGTGGTTAAGATGTAGACAAATCTTATCTCTATTTAAGTAGAGTGGTTTCTTTTATTTTTTACCTAAACAGCAGATCGAAAAGGTCCTTTTACATGAGATGAATATCGAACTCATTACTTCTGTTTTCAGAAATCAAAGTATTTATCATTGGTCCAACCAACCATGCTACTTGTGTCGTGTCACTCTATGCTACTTGGGATTTTATATAAGGGGAATTTAAGAAAGCAAGTATTTATTGGAAAGAGAATGAGCAGGATGAAAACAAAACAACTAAATCATTTGAGAGATCAGATCGATAGAAAAAGTGCAGCGACGGTGCGCTGCACCACAATAATGTCTAATCGTTATCCCTTTTCTTTTATGTTTATTATTATATCTTTTCGTCTTTTATTTCTTCTTCGCTAAATAGTTCATAACTACTTCATATATACATGATTTCTCTCCATATCTTTATATATCTGTAAAATAAATGCCGCGTCAACAATACTTATCACCATTCATGTAACAACAACTTATTTTATATGTCCCACACGTAGCTTTTCACATTTCGTTTGGAATGTACTAACAAGTAACTTTATATGTGTGATGTGATTAGTTTAAAAACGTACCATGGTTGTTGAAATTTAGGTCGTCGTAGTCTATAAATATTTATGACAGTGACAAAAAATATATATATATAAGCTAATCTGTATGTAGATATAAATATAAGTTTTTTGAATGTTTCCATTTTCAAAAATAGAAGAAACGTCTGATGTGGAGTATTATATTTATCAAATGGATTGTGAATGGGAATACAAGACGTACATACGAGAGGTTTATATATATATATATATATATATATATATATAACTAGGTATTTTATCCGCACGATGTGCGATTATTTAAATTGATGATGAATATTATTTGTAGATACTTGTAAAACATGTTATAAGGAAATGGTATCAAAGTTAATTAATATGTAAATTAGTAGTAAACACATTCATGTTTAATGTCATGTACAAAGGAATTACGGAAATAAGCCATACAATGTAAAAATAAAGGTAATTTGATGGGAATTCTCTGATTCAATGTATAACATTGTTATGCTGAGTGTTTTTTTTTTTTTTTTTTTTTTTTTTTTTTTTTTTTTTTTTTTTTTTATCAATAGTTAGTTTCCATTCTCAAACTTTTTGGCAAGAGTGAATCTGGGTCTTTCAAAACACAAATCTTCAATTACGTCGTGATGTGAGTTGGTTAACAATTTTCATATATATATATATATATATAGGGAAAAGGGAATATAAGGTAGCTTAGGTGCCGAACCCCTCACATGCTAATATTTTATTATTTATTGTTTAATGAATAAATGCATGGGCCCCCATGATTTTTATGGATTAAAAAAACAATATGTGAGTGTTCCACACCTAAGCTTAGATACCCGACAGCCTTATATTCCCATCCCCCATATATATATATATATATATTAGAGGGTGGCTATCAAATGAGAACCAAATTAAAATTAGAACAAATGAGAACATTTAAAAACTACATTTTGATGCATTAAAAGTCCATAAAACTGACATAGTGCATAACTAATTATCATTATTTAAGTGTTTAACAACACATTAATCCGTCAAAATCGAAAAAATCACGTTTTTTGTTGGATGCATCATTTTGATGAATATGCATGAAAGATAGATGCACGAAAAAAAAAACGTGATTTTTTTATTTTGACGGATCAATGTGTTGTTAAACACTTAAATAATGATAATTAGTTAAGCACTATGTTAATTTTATGGACTTTTAATGCACCAAAATGATATTTTTAAGTGTTCTCACCATTCTTATTTTAAAAGTGTTCTCACCGGAGTATTACCCTATATATGTATATATATTAGTCAAACCAAATTCTCAAACTATCACAAATCACAAATAATAAATAGATAGATAGATATGCACAATAAAAAACATTGATTAATTAGTGAATATTTATGTACTCGTATTACCTTGATCAATGAAAAGCCCTTGAGTAAGACAAATTAGTAACGTAGAGAGAATTGTTAAAATTTCAAGAGGGATGAGACATAATTTATTGGTTAAAATGATATCATTTATTTAATTAAAAGATTCAAATTCCTATTAAGAAATTTAATACTCCACATATATTTATTAACATACATTGTTATCTTTGCCTAAAAGATTTGAATCTGATTATGAATAAAATAAATTCTTTTAATAGTTTCATATTTAATTCTACTAATTATTACATATATTTGGGAAGCAAGTACCCATAATTACTCAAAAATATAAGACGTATCTTTGAAAAATCTTTAAACCATCCATTGTTTTTTTGTTTGAATGAAATTATTAATTTTTATTTTAATACATAAATTAAATAATATTTAAATATAAATATAAATTGTGAGAAAAAATATGGGTATTACCTTGATCAATAAAAAGCCCTTGATTAAGACAAATTAGTAAAAAATAGTCAATAAAAATTAAATAAATTCTGTCAGAAAAATATTTAAAAAATAATCGTATTAAAAGTAATTTTTTGTTTGAGTTGGGCTGGAAAGTGACTGCTCCTATACACTATTTTTTCTCTTTTTAAGAATTAAATCATCAAAACATTAATTATCAGATTTTTACATGGCCAATAAATCCCAATTACAATAATACAATCACGACGAAGCCAGGGTCTTATTTTTCTGATGAGCCAAACTTTCTTTTTTTAAAAATATATATGAATCGATAACTACAAAAATTAAGTCACAATAATATTTTTATGTAAAAACTTATAAATTGCAATTGATTTCCATAATAGATCATTTTAAAAAATATAAATTGTGGGAAAAAAATATGGAGATGCCACATAGTATAAATCCTACGTGACATATTTTTAAAATAGGTTTGATTGTTTAGAGGCTTTAGAATCGTTCGATTTTCTACTGTTTTAATAATTATATAGATATATCATGGGTAAACTTCGCAATGACGAAGTTTTCTCACAAGATATAGCTAGGCGAGGAATTAAAATATTGTTTTTTAATTTGATACGATAGTTAACTTATTCATGTTTTTGGTTTATACAAATAGAAATAAGTCGATCTTATTAATATATATTACACCCGAAGAAGGTATGTTTTGACACTAGCTGACAAGCATATTACAATTCTCCTACTCCTATATTATTATTTTTTTCATCAAAAGGCAAATATTAACAATACTAATCAGCAAGATTAATCAGCATAATAAATTGAGTCCGTTCGACTCTAAAACATACAATAGTGATAATCCAATCACAAGTCTAACATTGATGCTAGAACAAAATAGCTAGAGACACGACATTGAAGAGCTAAACTAATTAAGGTGACACTCTGATCGACCTCTAAATCTGCCAAACACACACACATTAGAGGTCAATATATCATTCGCAAGAAGACATATATACTGATATCCAATTGTTTATTTCATTATAAAAAGATGTATATGGGAAAAAGAAAGATGAAAAGAGATACTCACCAAAAATAGGTGTACTGAACAAAAAGTACATAAATTTGACAGAAACCAACCACAAAGAAATCTGCAACTAACTAGGTTGACGATGTGCTAAGATTTGCCTAAATAGATTTCATGAGTTTTTTTTCAAAAATACTGTAATGGGGAACTTTATTTACCAAATTAGTATGTTTTTAAAAAAATTTACCATTTTGGTTTAAAATTTAATTTAACATTATATAGTATTATGGTATTACATCATTATACATTAAATTTTTACAAACAATTATTTTTTTATATGAAATTGATTAAAACTTTGAAATTTAAAAATATTGAAAATAACTAATGAGTAAACTTTCTAAATAATCTTTTTCACAAACTATTATTTTTATATTATATTTTTGAGAAATTATCACAAATCGTTCCTGTGATTTGCTCGATTCACATTTTCGTCCTTGAACTTTTTTTTTATCACCAAGTGTCCCTAGGCTTTTCCATTTCATTGCTAGACGTCCCTGTCAGTAACGGACGTCAAAAAAACCCCGTTAAACTCCTCACGTGCATAGCACACGAGGGTATAATTGTCTGTCCATTTTTATTATCAACCACAGGACGATTTTATTTCCCCATAAATTTTACCCCTCTATCTAAACCTACACACTCATTCCCAAGAACTTTATTTATCTTTCTTCCTTTTTCCTTTCTCACATACAACCATCAATGATTATTATCTCTATGTCAATGATATATTATCATAAATCATATGTATCTCTATATCAATCATATTTTTTAGGATCTAAATCTATATTCACAAGCACTAATATCTTTTTCACCGTTCCAATCTACCCGTAATCATGAAAATAAAACATGGGTTTGGCCTCAAAGTTGATATCAATGAAGATTTGACTTGGGTTTTTCTCATGAATGGTCAGAGATGACTGTTACAAAAAGATGAAAACAACAGTCACAAAAATCCATCCATTTCTTAACCGATGGACCCAGATCAAAACCAATTTACAATATACCTTATTAAACAACCCCTTTAAATCGGAATATGCTTTACTCGTCGGAAAAAGCGTAGAAATACCAAATGTGGGCTGATTAAGACAAATTAGTAAATTGGAGCATATTACAATTCTCCTACTCCTATATTATTATTTTTTTCATCAAAAGGCAAATATTAGCAATACTAATCAGCAAGATTAATCAGCATAATAAATTGAGTCCGTTCGACTCTAAAACATACAATAGTGATAATCCAATCACAAGTCTAACATTGATGCTAGAACAAAATAGCTAGAGACACGACATTGAAGAGCTAAACTAATTAAGGTGACACTCTGATTGACCTCTAAATCTGCCAAACACACACACATTAGAGGTCAATATATCATTCGCAAGAAGACATATATACTGATATCCAATTGTTTATTTCATTATAAAAAGATGTATATGGGAAAAAGAAAGATGAAAAGAGATACTCACCAAAAATAGGTGTACTGAACAAAAAGTACATAAATTTGACAGAAACCAACCACAAAGAAATCTGCAACTAACTAGATTGACGATGTGCTAAGATTTGCCTAAATAGATTTCATGAGTTTTTTTTCAAAAATACTGTAATGGGGAACTTTATTTACCAAATTAGTATGTTTATAAAAAAATTTACCATTTTGGTTTAAAATTTAATTTAACATTATATAGTATTATGGTATTACATCATTATACATTAAATTTTTACAAACAATTATTTTTTTATATGAAATTGATTAAAACTTTGAAATTTAAAAATATTGAAAATAACTAATGAGTAAACTTTCTAAATAATCTTTTTCACAAACTATTATTTTTATATTATATTTTTGAGAAATTATCACAAATCGTTCCTGTGATTTGCTCGATTCATATTTTCGTCCTTGAACTTTTTTTTTATCACCAAGTGTCCCTAGGCTTTTCCATTTCATTGCTAGACGTCCCTGTCAGTAACGGACGTCAAAAAAACCCCGTTAAACTCCTCACGTGCATAGCACACGAGGGTATAATTGTCTGTCCATTTTTATTATCAACCACAGGACGATTTTATTTCCCCATAAATTTTACCCCTCTATCTAAACCTACACACTCATTCCCAAGAACTTTATTTATCTTTCTTCCTTTTTCCTTTCTCACATACAACCATCAATGATTGTTATCTCTATGTCAATGATATATATCATCATAAATCATATGTATCTCTATATCAATCATATTTTTTAGGATCTAAATCTATATTCACAAGCACTAATATCTTTTTCACCGTTCCAATCTACCCGTAATCATGAAAATAAAACATGGGTTTGGCCTCAAAGTTGATATCAATGAAGATTTGACTTGGGTTTTTCTCATGGATGGCCAGAGATGACTGTTACAAAAAGATGAAAACAACAGTCACAAAAATCCATCCATTTCTTAACCGATGGACCCAGATCAAAACCAATTTACAATATACCTTATTAAACAACCCCTTTAAATCGGAATATGCTTTACTCGTCGGAAAAAGCGTAGAAATACCAAATGTGGGCTGACTGACGACTTTTGGCTCAAAATGGTTGATATCTTCAAGGTACAGACACCATGTTTGTGTGTATTGGAAATGTAGAAATGACTAATGAGTTTGGTAGTCTTTGGAGTTTGGAGGCAAGTGGTAAAAGGAATCCATGATAATATTAATAGGTGTTGGACACCGGTTCCTGTGAAGGCAAACATTCTGGGAATTTAAAATCAATTGTAAAAAGGATTAGTAAAGGGAAGGTAGGTGATGGTGATGCATAAGATTCTGGGGATATTAGTGATGGGTTTCTTTTACCTTGTTTATGTGTTTTTTTTGTTAATGATGAAACTTTATTGTATTTTTGTGTGTAGAAAATATATGTATATGTGTATGAAATTATTGGTGGGTTTGTTGTTGGATCTCGAAAGAAAGAAAGATTGGTGATAGTTGTTGGATACAAAGAAGAGAAAGAATTGGTAGGAGTTTTGTGTCTAAAAAGACTAAAGTGCCCTCATGTGCAGGGACTTAACAGACTCAAAGTAACGTCAGTTACTGACAGGGACTTCTGACAATGAAATGGAAAAGCCCAGGGACACTTAGCGATAAAAAAAAAAGTTCAAGGACGAAAATGCGAATCGAGCAAACCACAAGGACGATTTGTGACAATTTCTTTATATTTTTATAACCTTCGTCAATCATCTTACATTATATTTTATTATATTTTTAATAACTAATAAGTAAACTCTTTAAATATCTTTTTTAGAATTTGATTTGTTATCGAAATAATATGACTTTGTAGTTATATTTTAGACACTGAATCATAAAAGATAAACTTTGCATAAGATCTTGAGGGTTACTCATGCCGATCCATTTAGCCAATTTTAATAATAAATGGTTTTCTAAAAATTAAATTTTTGTAGCGGTATTTGAAAGTCGGATGGTTATGGTAGTATTCTTGAATCCGATTACCAGATTATTCATTTCATTTTAACCAAAAATCCAGATTATTCATTTCCATGTTAACCAAAAGTGTAGTGTTACTCATATTAATATATTTGTATATATGTAATTCTGATAACGTTTTTGAATCTCATTACAAAATTATTCTGTTCAACCGTTAAATTTACAAAAAAAAATTTTAAAAAAAAATTTATTCAGTTCATTCTGACCAAGAGTTTCAATTGTTTTTTTTCCCAAAACACATAAAAAAAATGTTGACAGTCATTACATGCGTATAAGTTGTAAGAAAACCAATTACTGTTATTGTTATTTTTATAAAAGTTGAATAACAACACTATAGCGGGTAAAGTAATGTTAAATTAGTTTTAAACTTAATGAAAAAATTGTTAACTTAAGTTCAAACCCAAAATGGTAAATATTTTTAAAATTATACTAATTTAGTAAATAATTTTTTTCACTACACTAGTTTGAAAAAAAACTCTATATTTCATGCATGCTTTCTAAAATAAATTCGCCTAAAAATTTCTTTAATTATAAGATCATGTCAGATGAAAAAAATTAAAAGAGTAAATGAAGAAAGATAATAGATAGATTACACTTGTTAAATTTTTATGACATTAAAACATTTATCTTTATGTTATTTAATTTTAGAGGAAGGGTTATTTAAAAACCCACAAATAAAAAAAAAACTCAAGAACAAAAGGTGACTGCTCTCCTAACTAGCTTGCTACCCGGGAAGCTCCTCTGCTCTGTACCATACATTCTTTCTCTCTCTTTAATTAAATAATAAAATTCACCCAAATCATTCAAAATGCTTTATCTCACAAACCGTAAATCGTTAGACGAAACAAAAAGCATGGGTAGTCTTAAAATTTCGTCCTCTTTCATTAGAGATTCAATTCGATATACTTTTGACGACTTTTTAGTTTTCGTTTTTTTCCTCTTGTATTTGTGTACCTACACATGTGTAGGATCATTGTTTTCACATGTAAATTAATAAATGAACATATGTACACAACAATGAAGGTTAAGGGAAGAGTCCGTCAATCCCTGGCGGAGCCATGGTGGCCAAGGGCGGATCCCGTCAGTCCATGGCGGAGCTATAGCGGCTAAGGGCGGAACCCGTTAGGTAGATCACCCATTACCAGTCACCCCCAATGACCTATCACCCTCTATGATCTATCATACTATGACTTATCACCCTCAATGACATATCACCCCCACCAGGTTTGGTTTATGAATATCTTTAAGGGCGAAGCCCGTTCCGAATCATAATTTTTGTTCAACCTACACATATGTAAGTACCAAAAAGAAAATAAAAATTAAAAAGTCGTCAAAAGTATATCGAATTGGATCTCTAATGAAAGATGACGAAATTTTAAGACTATCCATGCTTTTTGTTTCGTTCTAAGGATTTACGGTTTGTGAGATAAAGCATTTTGAATGATTTTAGTGAATTTTATTATTTAATTGAAGAGAGAGAAATAGAGAAAGAATGTGTGGTCCAGAATGATTATTGAGGGTTTTTTTTTATTTTTAGGATTTTTTAAAATAACTCACCCTTTTAATTTTATAACTATCAATACATTTTTTTAAAGGAAAATGACTAATCCACCTAATAAATATCCTAAAAATCCTCTTAACATTCTAAGGAAGTGACATGTGGTATCCACTAATCTTCTTTCCTAATTTTGCCTCCTGATTTTTACACATGTCATCATCCAATAGTTAGGAGGATTTTTAGGCTATTTTGTTAGAAGGATTATTCATTTTCTTTTTCTTATACACAAAGAAGAATATATTTTCATTGGATCGTTGTCTAAACCATTCATGCTCTACATTATTGTTGTCGTCTTTGCTCTTCTTTTGGCCTTTTCCTGTTGATGGATATATCAACGGCCACATGAGAACAATCGAGCCTAAAATATATATAAATAGTCTATAATGATGCTTTCTGTGATATAAAATAGCACAACTTGGAGATAGCTAGCTTAAAATTTTTAAGAAAAAAAATGATATATACGACTTATTTGGTAATTTTACGACCATGCTTAAAAATCTGGTGTATATAATATGATTAATGGTTAAAGTTCAAAGTGAGAAAAACATTAAGTTTTATGTATGTACTTAAATTCATTTTTAAAAACTTAATCTCATGCTAATTGTTATCTCAAAACTTTTTAGGCATGTTTGAAGGCCTTACTAATAATTTAAATTTATCATCATTACTAAAGAATAAAAACAAGGATTTTTTTTCACTATAATCTTAATGGGAATATCAATACAATTACCAAAAGTCAAAATTAATAATCTACAAATTTATGAACAGGTTGGACTGTTGGAGAGAATCACTGAATCAGACACTTATGTAGCAAAACCGGCCAGCTACAAATACTCCCCATTATAATGGGCCATCCACTTTATAACCCTTTAAACGGGCCGGCCCAAGTCTTACATGGGTATTTACATGTTAAAACTTTTCTTTATTCTTCATTCTTGTGTGGATAAAATACTTATTGCCTTATTGGATTAAATTTGTTCACTGTTTCGTTTTCCTTATATTGTACTTTGTACCTTATGATTTTTGCTAGATATACGCTTACAAACGGTAGAAGAACACACAAAAATATATAAAGTTTGATGGGTTTCATATTTTACTTGATTTCTATAGTGAACTCTGAACATGTAAGGAATAGAATCGGGGGGAAAAAAATAGAGTTCAAAACGATGACTAGCTTAGATTTTGAGATTTTCTAGGAAAATTAGCACCTGGTAGAAGAATAACTTTGTACATGCGATTTACTATAGATAAAAGATAGAGAATCATGACATCATGATATTAACAAAATGTATATAATTAAGCATCCATCTAGCTAGTATCAAATGATGTTTTCCTACCTTGATGGAACAATGAATGAATACTTCAATTATAAAGTTAAATGTTTTTGTTTTACGCTTAACAATATTTTGGATGTGGGCCAGAAGGAACTTGCAAGTTATACATGGAGTACTTGTGAAAAAAATAATTAATGCTTAAAGGGGGCCATAAGCCAATACTTTTATAGTCAATGGTAAACATAAGCAAAATCGAAGCAATTTACATATGGGCCAAGGCAATAGCTTACACTAATAGCACAAACTTTTCAAGAGACACCGATGCATGTAATAAACATTTTGGAAAGGTATATCCAAAACGTAGACGGACTAGAAAAAATTATCTTGCGAGACAAAGATTTACATTTAAAATGACTTAATATCAATATAATTACATGCCAAACTTGGCAATTCGACAAAATAAAAGTCACCAAGGAAATTGCCATGCAAATTCCTCGTAAACCAAACTTCACGCAATATGCGACACCTTAATTACACCTGCACACCTTCTTGGAAATTTCCTTAACCACAAATAATATTTCATGTTTTCTTCAATTCCCACCATTAAGTTGTTCAATTCCATCTACTATATATATAACTGTCATATCCTCTTCATATTGTCTATAGAATGTCGTTAAGTTGTTCAATTCCATCTACTATATAACTGTCACCCTTAGGTATATTTTCATTAGTTTGCATTAATTTTAATGGAGCCAAGTAAAGTTCCAAAAACATTTGGTTGTTTTCCACAAAAGGGTCTAATTTTAAAACTAAGTAGCTTTCGTTCCAAGCATAGCACCCGTTCAAACGATAGTAGTTATTCTCCCACATTAATTATGTCTCCTAGATCTCCAAAACCGAAAACCAGCAACCGAGAACAAGAGTTTAGATCGGTTTTTGCTCGTTTTGATGCCGATAAAGATGGAAAGATATCAGCATTAGAACTTCGGTCATATTTTGGTTCCATTGGAGAGTACATGTCTCACCAAGAGGCTCAGGGTGTGATAGATGAGTTAGATACTAATAACGATGGGTTTATCGATTTTGACGACTTTATGAGGCTCATGAAGGTGAACGATGAAGAGCAAGGCGACGTGAAGGCGGCGTTTGAGATGTTTGAGTACGAGAAAGGGTGCGGACGGATTAGCCCAAAGAGCTTGCAAAAAACATTAAGTCGACTTGGGGACTCCAAGACATATGATGAGTGTTTGCATATGATTAAGATGTTTGATACTCATGGTAAAGGGACTGTTGATTTTAATGAGTTTCAACAGATGATGATGGCCTAATTAAATACTCGTATATTGTATTAGTTGTAAATGTGTCCCTATAAATTGTAAATGTGTTTGCATATATATATATATATATATATGATTAAGATGTACGTTGAATGAGCTGTTAATCAGTAAAGGACATGCATGTATGATTATTTACTGCCAAATGCCAATTTCTTGAGAGAATTTTCCTACCAATTGTTGTGTGTACTTTGTTAAGTGTTAAACAAGTGAAACCTGGAGTACAAGCATATACATACATATATTTTTCTAACGTTGGAAATGATTAGATCTTGTTTGTCTCACTTAGGAGGATGACAATGGTTACTCCCATGCTTAACCATACCTAGCTATCTACTAATAATATACTGTCACATCATTTCATGCCTAATTCATGCCTAGTCATATTTAACCTATAGCAACAAGGTTTTCCTTCAATCATACTCATTCTCCCTCCTATCCCTCATTAATTAACTCTTTAAATATCTCTCTCTCTCTCTCTCTCTCTCTCTCTCTCTCTCTCTCTCTCTTCCATGCCTAAGCGACAATGTATGCCGAAATCACTCATGCCTAGCCCCATGCCTAGACCATTGTCATCATCCTAATACTTACATTTTTTGAGCAGGATGCTATTCGGATGTTCAATGAACCACGGAGGGGAAAAACCTTCTTTTAATCCGGAAAAAGGCATAACGATTGATATGATTAAACTTTCTCCCTCAAGACTCAAATCTGGGTCTCCCAAGACTCAAGACTATCATAAGAGGATTGAGCTTTTACCTGTTAGACATATCGATTTTGATTTTTTCACTACCTTCCATATACCCTTAAAATTAAGATGCATACACTTTAAAAACTGTAATCATTACAATGTTCCTCAATTACCATCTACATCCACTAAAGTCTCTTTTCAATTACCATCTACATCCACTAAAGTCTCTTTTGGTTAGTTAAAGATAAAAGTGAATTTATTTTGAGACATTCCCAATGAGAAATGTGAATACTTTAGTGAGTGTTCGGGATTGAGTTTATAAAATAGATTATGCGTTAAAAAATTATGTTTTGTAAAAACATATCCAGACCTGTTTTCTAAAAACTGAGTTTTCTCTTTATGAAAACGCAAATAATCATATATTTTGCCAAACACATTTTTTCAATATCTGCGCTATGCAAATGCAATAATCAGATAATCAGCTCAAAACGTAATCACAAACACCCGTATGGGAATACTAGATTTAATGACTAACGATTGTTGGGGCTTGGGCTTCCATCAGGGCCAGGTTCAGCAGATGTTCATATTGTGAATGTAAGTTATGGGCCTTCGCCGACTACAAAAGAAGAATAAGGGCAGGGTCTTAATCCATTATAAAAGCCGATGTCCGATGAGAACACGTTTTCTGGTTGTTGGGTTACAATAAAAGCGGCTGCTTTTTTGTATACTTATGATATATAGTCTAATAGTCGACATTTCCAGTTATTCTAATGTTCCATTCATTTATTAATTTGACAATTGAATGAGTTTTCTTTGTTTAAATTACCTAAGATTGAAGCTTTGGTTAATAAGATATATGCAATCTAATAGGGCCATCATTCCTAACCCTTTAATTTTCCGACTATCCCAATTCCCAAAGATGTTTATCTAAAAAAAGTTTAAACCTAGAGATCTTTTTGAAGACATGAAGTTACCCTAACCACTAAGCTACTTCTAGTTCATATTTACACATGTATCAATAGTAAAACCCAAGATGTAATCATGGTTCTAATGTAGTAATGTTATGGGAAAACATCTGAATGAAATTCTTAATAACTCTTGGTTTAAGATATAATCAATAATACAACAGGGTTGGCCCCCTTGTCTCATAATCAGCAAAGAATGGCCGTCGTTTTGCTAAAAATATTATGTATTAAACTCATAGCTCATTACATATATTTTGAATATTTCAACACTTCTAGTCCTATGTCATTTGAGTCCCTTTCACCACCTTTTAGTACATACACAAGGGTATCAAAACGTCATTTTCAGCAACTTTTTGGTTCAAAATTTGTCACTACTTTTCAATGTAAAGTGTGCAAATTTCTACATATGATATCACCTTACCCTTTTGTTTATTGTGAAACAGCCAGAGATCTTAGTTGGTAGTCTTTCATATTCACTTGGTCAACAGATGATTGAAGTTAGCAGCTACTTATGTTCAGTCATTTGGTGAAAGATTTCAAACACCACTTTCCTAGCAAACAAAATGGTTTGCACTTTTGACATGAACCTGTTCATCTTCATGTTGGTTCTCTTGCTTTTCGCTATCGAATCTGGTGGCCAACAAATGTACTCAGGAAACCTCGCTCTGGACTGTGATAACAGCGATCAATCAGGACCTTCTCCTGCATTTCTCTACACCTGCAATGGTCTACAACCATCTTGTGCCTCCTTTCTCATATTCAGAACACAACCTCTTTACAACACAATCATGACCATTTCAAAGCTCATGTCAACAGACCCCATAGAACTTGCCAGTATCAACAACATCACAAATTCCAACAAAATTTTGCCACTAAACAAAGAGCTCATCATTCCAGTCACTTGTTCGTGTTTGGGTCAGTACTATCAGGCTAACACATCTTTTGTTATTCATAGTAATTCTGACACCTATTTCACTATTGCAAACTACACATATGAAGGTTTAACCACTTGTGATTCGCTTCAAAGAAGCAACATCTACGACCAATATGACCTGCACCCTGGTCAGAACCTTCAAATACCACTTAGATGTGCATGTCCAACGGTTAGTCAATCCATGGTGGGGGTCAAATATTTGTTGACATATTTGATTACATGGAAAGATTCGATCCAAAAACTTAGTAATAGATTTAAGATAAGCAGTCAAGATTTAGCTTTAGCGAACGGCTTTTCTTCTGTGGAAGAAAAAGAGATTTATCCATTTACGACTCTTCTTATTCCCCTTTCACATGAACCGTTAAGTTCTCAGACAAGAACACTTGGTCATAAGCAAAGTCTTTCAAAGAGATATGTCATAGCTGGGACTGTGGGAGGTATTGCCTTGGCAATTTTATCGTTTGTGGGAATTTTACTGTGGAGAAGAAATAGAGTGAATAAGGGGGAGATAGTCAAATGGGTGTTGCCTAAAGATATTCAACTTGGTATTGCTAGTGTTGATCAAATTCTCAAAATATACAGATTTGAAGAATTAGAGGAGGCTAGTGACGGTTTTAGCCCCCAGAACAGATTGAGTGCTTCAGTTTATAAAGGGAGTCTGAAAGAAAAGAAGGTGGTGATTAAACAGATGGGTGCAAATGCGCCTAAAGAGGTGAAAATCCTTCAAAAAATTAACCATTTTAATCTTATAGGTCTATATGGCTTTTGTGAGTATGATAGAGCTTGCTATCTTGTTTATGAATATATGGAGAACGGCTCTTTAAAGGAATGGCTGCAAGATAAGGCTTTTCAAGAAAATCAAACTTGGAACAATAGGATTCGTATTGGTCTAGATGTTGCTAAGGGTCTCCAATATCTCCATAACTTTGCAAGCCCAGCATATGTTCACAAGGACATAAACAGTAGTAATATTCTACTCAGTAAAGATCTACGAGCCAAGATTTCTAAATTTGGTCTTGCAAGGTCAGCAGAAAAGGACCAAAATGGGAATTCATCTATCAAATGTCCTTTTGAGTCAAAGGGCTATCTTGCACCAGAGTATTTAGAAGACGGATTCGTGACAACCAAGACTGATGTTTATGCCTTTGGAGTTGTTCTCTTGGAACTTATCACAGGAAGGAAAGCTGTGTATGAGCATGATGATGATGGTGAAGAAGTAATGCTGTCAGAAGTTGTTCTCTCAAGTATGTGTGATGAAAAGTATGCAAAGGATAAGCTTAAATACCTTATTGATCCTTGTTTACAAGCCAGGCACCCCCTTGGTTTCGTCATAGATCAAGATGAACTAGCCCTACGATTGATCAAACTGAGCATAGCTTGTTTGGAACCTGAACCAGCAAGAAGATTAAGCATGAACGATATAGTTTCTACTCTTATGCTGATTCAAATGGATGCACAGAATTCTGAAGCAATGTTTACGGCATAAAACATAAAAGTTAATTGCGTCTCTATTTGCATCTTTTGGGATCACAAATGTATGTAATTAGTCAAAGATGTGATGTAAAAGCTTCATGAAAGATGTACATTTAATAAACATATCAGATTGTATTGAACAAAAAGAGTCATACACTCTTTTCTTTCTCTATCACTCTACGTATGTATCTATAACATTTTTCTAGCACCGTAAAAAAGATTTGGCGTATGCATTAACGTTCTACAAAAGTTGAAATGATTTTTATAATTTAAAGGTAAAAAAGGATGTGGTAGTTTAGGGTCAACTAATTTATCATGACAGTGACCTTTCGAATAGAGGTTTTCTCTTTGAAATTTATGATGAATAAGAACAATAAAATGTATAAGAGTATAAAAGGGATATGTTGTTTTCTGCTAAGCAACTTTTCGTGATGGCTATAGGTTGTCTTGATGGAAACATTCTACGAATATGACATATTAACATTTTGGTATACGAAAACCAAACCGGACAAATAAAGATGAAGCCTAACTTAATACTTATGTCTTCTAGTATGTTGTGATAGAAAACACAAAAAAAAAAAAAGAATTCCAACAACTTGCTACAAACTTGATGTTGACATCTATACACTTTTTCAGTTTTTTCAAACAGAGAAAGACCAGGTCACAAGGATCTATTAGAAGTTAAATCACAATATATAATACTCATGGAGCTGTAATAAGAATATCAGAAATGCAATCAAGAAAAATGTAAAATGCTCTCACTTTAGAGAGCTAGTTAATATACAAAGCTAGGGGTGTTCATTCGGTCAGGGTTTGGGGCAGAGGCGGATCTAGAGATTTGAGTTACGGGGGGCAAAAAAAATTATTTCTCGAACATCAAAAGAGCTATGAGCACTTCCAAATAATAGAAAAAATGGTTGCAAAAAAGATCCAAACTGTAGAAATAGTAGCTCCGAAACATGGTCCAAACAACACCACATATAGCTTAAAAAGAACTTCCTGAATATGCTACAATCACACCAAGATCAGCTCCCAAAAAGTACCAAAATATAGGCAAAACAACTCCCAAACAACATCTAAAGAGCTACGAAACAGCTCCCAAACAACACATTGAATAGCTCCCAAACAGTACCAAAATAACTACAAAACATACAGAAAAAAACAGCTTAAAAGCTACCAAAAAAAAACTACAAAACCAAAAAAAAAAATGAAATAAACCAGGATGTAAGCATCAAAAATAGCCATAGATAACATGTCTTCAATTAAATCTAAAATACCACTAAACCATGAGAACCGAGTTAATTTCTTACAATTGGCCTTTACGTTTTAAACCATGAGAATCAAGTTAACTTCCTACAGTTGACCTCTATGCGTTTTGAACTTGTGGAATCGAGCCATTACCTTTTCAATCACATGTAATTTTTTTTCTACTACACAATCTTCAATCTTAACCGCAACTAATAAATTACTTCTACTTCACAATTGCAAGTTTGCAAATTTCGTCGTTTACTTTTTTTTTTATTATTATACAAAATTTTCATAATCTATGGCCGTTCATAGAAACAAATGAATAATTTAGTCATATAAATTCATTATTCCAAATAGCAAACTCATATTAATACGGTATTCTTGAAACAATTTAGTCATTTTGATGGGTTCGGAGTTTTTTTTTCTTTTTCCAATCAATTTCTGCTTACCATATGTCCCATAGCTTTTTTTTGTTGGGATGGTTGACGGCATTAAAAAAATGGGCCGAGGGCATTCTCCTTATACTTAGGCTTTGAATTATTTTTCTACATTAGTACTTGACTTTTTGGGCTACTCATAAGGGAAATCCCCCCCCCCCCCCCCCCTTTCTTTATTTCACTATACATCTGCCCCTGGTTTGGAGCAATGAGGTTATTCGGTTCATGTACTTTGTTACAAAGCATTAAAAGTAGAAGAAAACCACTGCAATGAGTTAGCAGTTGTTGTTTGGTGCAAAAATGCAAGACGGGGTAGCATGAGTCAAAGGTTCTGCTCGAATACATAAACTGTTTAAAAGTCTATGAAAAATGAAAATATGAAATAATTAACCTATTGTCCAGATATGCTAGTATGTATCTACTAATTATAGGACTTGGATTAACAGAAGCAATCGCTTTTAATCTAATAATTACAATCGGGATTTAAAAAAGTGAAGTTCATATATACATCAGTTAGTATTGATAAAGTCACCCAACACAGTGAGGTCTAACTTATTCATTCTATAATCATGACGCACTAAAAGAAATAATACATTTTATAGTTCAAGAACAAGAGAGAATTTATTTGAATAGAAGAAGATAAAGTCACACCTGAAAATTGGACAAGCGTCATGTTGGCTGTTGCAATTGAAGATTGGATTCAATGTCTATGTAGTATATATCTGAGTACTCAAAGACAACTTAAAATTCAACAGCTTGGTTTAATATCAGAAACGATGGGATGCTCAAGCCTATAAAAAGGCTCATTTTTAGTTTGTTACTGTCATGATCCATAGAGTAAATTGCATATATCTCAATGCTGGGTCAAAGATTTCCATCTTTTCTTTCTGAAGCAAGCAATTTGTAAGAGATAATATGCAAGACTCTACCTTAATAACTGGAAGGTCATCCACTACGATCAATAACACTAAACGTTAGTTTCCAAATTCGGCCATTTGCCATTTATCTCAATGGCATCAAAAGCTGAACTACCCACTTAACATATATCTTCGTTGCCATTGATAGTTGGAAAACTACCGCAATAAACTCTATAAACTCGTTGAAGATCCGCAGCACTTGTAGTATATGAATTACCACGAAAGGTACCTATAAAAACATCATTAGTCTCTGCAAGTGTTTCTTCCACAGCCGCAGCCTCCCTTATTTTTCCTTCTTTCCACAGACTCTTTACTAGCACACGCTTAGTAAAAATATCAGGCTTCACTTTAAAGGTTTTCATATCTTCAAATGCTCTATGAGCCAGAACAGCTCTATTCGAGTTGCAATAAGCAGATATCAGAACCTTAAACATAAAAGCATCTGGTTCCAGACCACTCTGCTTAACCACCCCAAAGAGCCTCTGAACCATTTTAATGTTCCCATCAAGTGCGAAATGACGCATCAATCCTGAATATGTTTGAATATCTGGAGAAAGTCCAGATAAAATCATTTCGTCCAGTGTTTCTAAGGCCTCTGAATCCATTTTACACTTGGCCAAGGTTTTCAAGATGCTTGTATACAAAGACAAAAGACATTGTTTGGACAATTTACCACAAAGGGTTTTAACAGTTTGAAAGACCTTAAGAGCAGCTTCACCGTTCTTTGAAATTCCATAGTAATCAATAATCACTTTTACTGTAGTATATGACAACTGAATACCTTCATCTTTTATCTTGGATATGAGTTGTTCAACGAGATTAACACGTCCTTCATGAGCTAACTTGGTAATCATTTTGGATACCGTGTGAACATCATGACTGAATCCTGGTCGATTACCAACCCAACAAAAGAACTCCCAAGCTGACTCAGCTGAACCGAAGCTCCTTATCATTTTAGAAACCAGGCGTGTTGTCCAAACAAATTTAGCATCCTCCAGTGTTGATACCTCTTCAGGCCTCCAAAAATGCAAAGAATTAGCCAATAAGATAGGGTCAAACCATGGTCTTAACTTGACTCCATCCGCACCTCCATCCTCCTCATCATCATCAGATAAATATTTCACATTTTCAATTCTCGGGTCAGGCAACATTTCTTTAATCAGTTCACACGTCTCTTCCACAAATCCTGAATCATGCATCCGTTGCAGAGACGAGAGCATCACTCGGGTTGGAAAAACTCCATCTACTTTCATTTCACTAAGCAAACACTTAGCCACATCAAACTGGTCGCTACCACAGAATGCATCAACAAGAACCAAGTACTGCTTTAGCGTATGTTTAACCCTCATAGACGGCATCAATTTAAATATTTCCATCGCCGAAACTAAATTCCCAGAACTCACCAGATGCTCAATAATTACAGTGTATGTTCTAGAATTAGGAATCCCTCCTTCATCAACCATCCTACAAAAAGTCTTGACCGCTTCATAATCTTTTCCCGTCCGCACACAAAGCCCTATAATGATATTATACGACTCAACATTGGGACCTTTTTTAGAAACTTTCCACTCATGCCACACAGAAAGAACTGAATCAAGATCACCCGCAGCTGCATAAAACTTCATCTGATCCATAAAACTAACTCGCCCAACATTTTTAAACTTCCCAGAATTTATCCCATTCACTAGTGCCTTCAACTTATTAGTTTCACCTGCCTTTGCAAGTATCTTTGCCAATGCGTAAAGGGTCTTTTCGTTATGACTAAAATGTGGTATTTTCTTTAAAGTCTCAATCAAAGATAGCGCAGAGGCGGGTGATGGGGCAGACTTTAGCGCATTGGCAACTACGAACGAGTCCAAACCAGGATCATTCAAGATAGAATGAAGCGAGTCTTGGGAACTCGAACGGAGAGTCACACGTATCTTATCTATGAGCCGTGCTCGGTCTAGGTAAAGCGAGACGGCATTGGTACCAGACTTGCTGGCAAAGTTGTGGGCATACATGTTTAATTTCAAATTCATACATATATTTGCAGGAAAACCTAACAAATGATAACTTTGTTGTATTAGTCTATGAGCAACTTTAATACAAACATTATTCAGCAATGTACACATACTCATTATTATATTTATAGTACAAGAATTGAGTATGAAATCTTTTGTTAAATGGGGTGTAAATTCATTTGGAAATGATTAAAAAAGGCGGGAGCTTTTTTTAATGGGACTTTCGTCGAACAGTTGGTGTGCAAGCCCAAGTTTTCATTTTGGAAAATGGGTAGAGTTTTTGGGTTATGAAAATGGATATATCGGACCCGTGAAACAGCTAGAGTTGGTTTGTTGATTGATTGCGGGTCGCCCGTCAGCACAGTTGGTTCGATGAACAAAAGGGTCCCAACTAGGGATGGCAACAAAGGTTTACAATTTTATTTACGTTAGAGACAAATGATAATGGCCATTTTGATTTGGAGATGTTAATTTTTTTTCTTTTTAAAATTTTATTTTCCTATGGTAACCATGAGTTACCTTATAATTTATCCGTCTTATTATATTATATGTGTCTAGGTTTTGAATTTTTAAAGTTTTTAAAATATAATTTTAATCTTAAATAATTTTGTTTATGTTTTATAATACTTAATAAAACTTATTTCAATGAAAACACATTTAAAACTTAATCCAATCATATAATTTTTATTAAGTATTATATAATACACACTAAGTTAGTTAAGGTCAAAATTAAAAGTTTAAGACTTTAAAAAGTTAAAAATGAACACATATCATGGAACGGAAAAAGTAACAAAAATACAAACAAATGATAATAACCAATTCTGATTTGGAGATGTTAATTTATATTTATATTTTTTATGGTAAACATCAGTTACTTTATAACAAAAACAAAAATATGTTGGCCTTTTTTTAATCCAAAGTTTGATTTCTTACTTCTCTAAGAAACATACAGTTGACTTTTTAAAAAATAAAAATGCAGTGTTTTCATACATGTTATGTGTAAAATTTAATTGGGTTATTTTATACACCGTAAAAACTCATAAAATAATAGGTATAGTAGAGAAAAGTCATCCTAAATAATCCATACTTCTATCTTTTTTGGTTTATAGTTGAACCAAATTGTTGGTGTGATTGTATATTGTATTGTATAAAGATTAGATATCGATTAAGTTTTATTTACTACATTATTTCAATTAATTAATGGAGTTAGATCAAATTACGAATACATATAAATAATGCATCCAATCCGTATCCAAATCCAAATCTTTTTGCTTCTCATTCCTAAATACCGATTTAGCCATGTGGTTTTCATTCTCTTTAATTAAATCTTTTTTTCTTTTTATCGATTACATACATTAGGTTACATCTACTATAAATACATGTACATACGCATGCAAATTATTAAACCATGCGATAATTCACATATTCAAGACTACCCAACACTAATTAAGAATCTAATGATGATGACAGATTCCATTAATGAAGACGTAGAAGGACAACGGCCGATGAAGTTGCGATACAACGCTTATACGATCACCTCGAGACAGAAATACCTTAGTAGCTACACATTCAACAGAGTTGACGACGACAAGAAAACGTTGGGAAAGAAGACAAAGGATTTTTTGACCAAGGTCATGAAGAGTTGCTTTTGCGGATGGAGCAAATTGCGATGCCTGTAGTCTCTTTGTTGTTGTCGTGTGGAATTAATTAGAAGATCATGATCAGGTCATCCCATTTATATTATTAGGACTAGCTAATCAACCTGGGTGATACCCGGATATGAGTAACAAAATACATATAAAATTTTATATATTGAAATACTTGTAAGTGCGTTTATCCAATTAACCATAATATTTAATTAAATCACCTATAATGATTCCATACATAGTTTTTTGGCGACTCGAAGTTCCATGAAATCAATAAAATAAAATTGTAGCGAAACAATATATTACTAAAAAATGTAAAAGGTAAAACATTTAAAGAAAACATGAAACATCAAATGGGTTCTTCAAGTAGGAGGTGTATTTATGAGAATTAGTTTTGTAGCTTTGGAACTTTCATTTTATGAACATCATCTACATCTTCATGTTCAACAACTTTCTTAGAACCTGAACTTGAGGCAGTACCGGCTGTTTCACTAGTCCCGAACACAACATCCTATTTATGTTTAAAATTAGAAATAATTTAATATATGTATAACAGTTTTCGTGTTTAAGTTTAAGGTTCAATAATAAAAGTTTGGCATGTAATAAGTTGTACCTCTCTGTTAAGCCCAATACTTGATGGCAGTTCATTCAACACTTGGAGATCAACATCAGATGAGCCATCCTATTTTAAATTAGTTTAAATAATGTGTGTTAAGATAATTGAAATAAAAGAAAGTTAATTTCAAGTGTTACGTGGTACTATATTTGATAAATACCTTATCACCTGATGCTCTATGGAGTATAGCCTCAATAACACTAACATTATCTGAGAACTTGTAAACTGTGTACAAATCAGACTTGTGCTCGATATTGTATTTTGATACATTGATTCTCCAAACAAATCTTTTTCCGAGGAAAACGTTAAATTCAGTTGGGAACATCTTTGAGTGTTCGCCCTATACATAAAATATAAATGGAGCTCGGTCCTTGTAAGGTGTTGCAAACTCATCAAATAATAATATCATATGCACCTGGCAAAATTTTAGCGTTAAATTCAGCTGGGAAAACATTAAATTGTTTTTGTTTTTTTTATTTTGACGTTAAAACAAAATTTAAACAAAAATTAAGCTAATGAAAGGGCAATGTTGCCACTTGGCAAAATTTTAGAAGGCATTAGGCTAAGGAACTTTGTTTTATTAAGGATAGAGATTGTCAATGCATTAATTATGTTAGCAGCGCGCAAATTAAAGTTAATTAACGTTTGGTCGATCAACACGTACATTGTGTACGTCTTCGATCACATAAATATATAAGTTTAGATCATTAGCAAATTAAAGTTAATGCTAGCTTCCAAGTGTTTTTATTTTCTATTTATATATACATTAATTAATTATAATTTATATATTGATCGATAATGATGATCTTATCTCACTCTTTTGAAACTGTGTTATTGTGGTAACAACCTAGGTAAATATTCTAAGGTAAATACCCGTCGCCCAAATCCAACAAAAGTAGTGGATGTATATATATATGGGGTAACCGGTGAGAACACTTTTAAAATAAGAACGGTGAGAACACTTCAAAACATCATTTTACTGCATTAAAAGTCCATAAAACTAACATAGTGCTTAACTAATTATCATTATTTAAGTGTTTAACAGCACATTGATCCGTCAAAATCGAAAAAATCACGTTTGTTGTTTTGTGCATCCATCTTGGATGCATATTCATCAAAATGATGCATCCAATAAAAAACATGATTTTTTCGAATTTGACGGATCAATGTGTTATTAAACACTTAAATAATAAAAATTAGTTATGTACTATGTCAATTTTATGAACTTTTAATGCATTAAAATGTAGTTTTTAAGTGTTCTCGTTTGTTCTCATTTTAATTTAGTTCTCATTTGATTGTCACCCTATATATATATATATATATATATATGACATAACTTGGATGATGTTAACATTATTTTGGTTGGATGATGTTACTCTCACAAACCATTAAAATCATGGGAGGCTTTTTGACATGGGTAGAAATTGATTTAAGTGAGTTTGTGAGAGTAACATCATCCAACAAAGATGATGTTAACATCATAAATCATTTTCCCATATATATATATATATATATATATTATATTTATATATATATATATGCTTGAGTCGGAGCAATCACCCAACACAAACACACGGAAACCGCGGATTGAATTTAGACCATTTGACGAAACGTCAAATCGTGCGTGAACCAAATTCTTTATGATCGATACCTGATTAATATGTGTATACAGACTTGTTATCTATATCTATACTATATTATAAAGCAAATCTCCCTGTTTACATTTTAAGTTTCTAACATTTACTTTTCCAAAATGCCTATATATCAATTCTATATTTACCTAACACCTTTTCTCTCACATTTTCTCTCTCCTCAAATCTCAACCAATCATTTTTTTTCTCTCTCCTCATAAATCATTTATTCTTCCAATTTATTTAAAATCTTTTATCTCAAAAACCGTACATCGATAAATTATAAAAATTATATGGGTGTTCTTAAATTTCATGCTCTTTCATTAGAGATATCATTCGATATACTTTTGACGAATTTTTAAATCCGAGGGCGGGGCCCGTACGGCTAAGGTATTTAGCTATCACACTCTATGACCTATCAACCCCACCATCTCACCGTCGCAACGCGCAGGTACTTGCTTTCGTATAAGAGGAAAAAAAATAACTATTGCAAAGCATAAGAATAAAACTCTTAATCTTCATGATGTACGGTATCCAACCATGTTTTGCATTATTGCTGATTGGTGATGGATGTCTCTTATTTTTTTTACACATATATATACTCGTTGACCTTGGTAAAAATATCGGAAATTATAGTCGTCTAATCCTACTTAAAGACCTCTAAATGGAAACGACAAATTGTCAAAGGACTATAACAATCAATTGCTAAACAATAAACATGATGATGTAGATATATAGACGTGTACAACCGTATAATAAGAGTATAAGTTGTTTTAACCACTAAAAAAAACACCTTTTTGCAACGAATTTTTTCGTCACAAAAGACGTGATTTTCATTGCAAATTATTTTTAGCAACGAAATTTGCGACGAATCCGTTTCGTTGCAATAAATTCATTAATTACAAAAATGAATTTGTATTTTTACGCAATAATTACTTATATCAAATACTTTTATGAATTATTATCTAAAATATTTAGATGAGCATATGAAATATCTTAATCTTGTTATCGATTTAACAACTTATCACAAATGATGTACGTGATGTGTATATTTCGAAAAGAAATAAAGATGGAATTGAAGTATCGGCCAGTGGGACTGTATCGAAAGGTGGTTGTTTCATTGATCCCAGCTCCCATGCATGCTAAACGCTAACAGCCTGTTTTTTATTTTCTTTCAAAAGACGTGTCCATTTTCCAACATCTTTTGCTCTCCCAACCTTTTGGACCACTCACCTCCACCGAGCTCCCATGCATCGATCAACATGTACATTTACCTCTGACTTTTATATATGCATAATAATGCAATACTATTTATTTATAATTATATATCCCCTTCTTTAAAACATGACAAAATTTTCAATATAAAAAACTTATCTACGCTAACAAATTAAAGATTTAACGGGATGGTCTTCAATCTTCATCACATAACCGTACTGAATAATACTGCATTGAAACCATCTTTTTACATAAAGACATACGATACATGCTCTTAAATTATACAAATATTTGAATAAAATCCAAGCCTTTCAAAAAATTCTCAATTAATCCACTCCATGTACGTGGAAAGTGTGATTTAAAGAGGGCGGAACTACAATGTAACAAGGGGTAGCCCGGGCTATGTGTACGCTAAATTTATGTAGTTAAATTTTTTTGAAAAATGACGTATTTTTTATTGGTGTTACAGGTCAAATATATGTGGGATACCGGTCTTGTAACCAACTTTAAATTTTTGAAACATTTTTTTATCAATAAAACCTATAAAGATGTATCTGTACAACTAAATGATAAAGAAAAACTACTAAAAATGCCAAAAATTCTTAAAATTCAATAAAAGTAGCCAAAGATCTGTTAAAAAATGCTAAAAATCGTAACAATTTAGTCTTTATCGTTGTTATCATTACTTTATGCCGATACAATGCTAGTGGAAAAAAAATTGTGCTAGCGGTTACTTCCGGTTCAAGTTCCGCCACTGAATTTAAACCCAAATAAATCTTACCAAAATCAAATAACTTTTAAGCATTTTTATCATAAATATTTCCAACAAGTTTGCAATTACAACTTCTACTTTTAACTGTCTGCATTTTTCAACCAACCTTTTCCTAGTCAATACAATATATATGTGTAACAAGCTGTGAAAAATGTTTGGTTCATCAATTACTGAATCGAATAATATAAAAACTGAAGTAGTCTTAAAACAAAAGTCGAAACCAAAACCAAATTAATTTCCATCAATTTGGTTTCGATTTCTCAAAGTTTTTTTCTCATTCCTAGTAAAAGGTATGTAAGTTCTTTGAACACTATGCCTGAAAGGATACCATAAGGCTATAAGGAGTGGGGCAACTCCATAAGGAGGGGACTTACGCCATGTGGCCCTATGTCACCATGAAGAAATTGTTAGAGAAAGAGGGAGTGGGGCTACTTGCTATGTGAGGGGACTTGTGACACTTGTCATATCCCAATCATTATTATTATTTATTTTTTTTCTTTTCACCTCTCTAGTTTTTTTATAAAAAAAACATTCATCTTACTATAAATAAAAAACAAAGTAACTAACTATTACATAATTACTAAAGTTCAAATACATGATTAATAAAGTTCAAATACATGATTATTTAAGTTCATTATACACCATACAACAAAATAAAATACAAACTAGTCGTTGTCGTTAAAGTAGGACTCAACGGTAGGTGACACGTATTCTTCCTTATTTACCCTCGTGCGGTTCTCCCATACATGATCCACCAAATCAGCCAATAATATGTTATGTGTTTCCCTGCTTCTAAACCCTCATTCCTAGTAAAAGGTATGTATGTTGGTTTTGTTTTGATTTTGCGTTGGTTGTATGTAAAAAAAAGATGTGGATTTATATATATATAGAAAGAAGAAAAAAAAAGTTGAAAAGTAACCATTGGAGGGCCACACACGGAAAACAAGGCACGGTAAAATAAGTTTTTTGGGTGTTCGATATTTTTCGCTTGAAAGGTGTTTTGAGCGCAATCGGATGGGGGGATTAGTGTAGTGGGCGACTTTTGGGCGAATGGGGGAATCCGCCCCCACTCCATAAAGTCTAATTATTATAATAATTGTCAACAACAATATTCATTCATTCATTCAATAGTGTTTTGAGTGTTGATTCAACATCATGGTTATCATTTCTAAGTTAATTTGTATTATATATTTTTGTTTCCTAAGTTTGTATCTTGTATTTTTGTACTTCTCTTTTGAATATTTATCATTGTGACTATTTTTGCACTTTAATTTGTCTTCTTTTCTGTTATATTTTTCTCTTCTTTTGTATTTTTTCTTATAATAAAGTGAGGGATTTACTTTTTTTTTTTTAAAGTGAAAGTTTGTTTATATTCATATACTATTAATTAAGATTTAATAATCTAACTATCTATCTATATATATTGTTTTGTTTTATTTAAAGGTTTGTTATTTGTGTTTTTGTTATTCTTATCATAATCATAATTGTTAATATATATCTGTTTCTTCTATTCTATTTGTGTTTTTGTTATTCTTATCATAATTGTTATATATTACAGTATATGTTATGTTGGTATGAACTTTTATGGTAAGAATGTGTATATGAATCATATAGCTAGACATTTATATGCCATTCTTTATTTTTTGTTTTCAACTACCTCATGATAGACAAAAAAAAAAAATTTGTTTATAACGTAGGTTGATACATTAAAACGATGAGTTATTTGTTGTTCTTCCGAAAAAATGTGGGTGAAATTCCTTCATAATATAATATATAGTCTTAGATCAAATGGACAACTGAGACACTCTTTGAGGAAATTGGGAGAATGTTAGCTTGAAGATACCTAGGATCAAATCTTGATTCTTTATGGTTTTGGATATTTATTTCTTGAGCGTACGGGCTTGTTACCACTCATGTTCTGTAGTAGTATGCAATATTAACATCTAACATTTGTCGTTCAACAAAAAATGAAAATGAAAAAGAAAAGGAAAAAAGAAAAGACAATAAGCAAATATTCTACTCGTATAAGGTAAAAAAGCACATTGGGTTGTATGAAGTGTGGGCTGTCCCACAAATTGATCCTTGAGTCCATTGGCCTTTAAGTTATTTCACAGGTCATTTTCAGTCTCCTTATTATCTTAGAAATTTTCTCTTTTTTTTTAAACAACAAATATTCATTGACGAATATCAAGATGCTAGAAAACTATGTTACAAGGTGATTAAGATACAAGTTTTTGGGTTTACAATCCAATCAAACCATAATGGACGACATTTTTTGCTTCTAATAGTGATCCATCTAAACGAAAAAACGACAATGTCAATCTTAGAAATTTTTATTGCCTATATTATGCATCCCTTTGGATAGTTTATATTTAGCTACCCTTTTGTGTTCTTTCAATAGGTTTTTACTTTTCATTTGTGTATATATATATGGGATGAGAATATAAGGTTGTTAGGTACCTAAGTTTAGGTGTGGAACACTCATATATTGTTTTTTAAATCCGTAAAATTCATGGGGCTCAAGCATTTATTCATTAATCAATAAATATTACAAAATTTGTATGTGAGAGGTTCCACACCTAAGCTTAGATGCCGAACAACCTTATATTCACTTTTCCATACATATATATATATGGGGGATGAGAATATAAGGTTGTCGGTATCTAAGCTTAGGTGTGTAACGCTCACATATTGTTTTTTTAATTCATAAAAATCATGGGACCCATGCATTTATTTATTAAACAAAAAATAATAAAATATTAGTATGTGAGGGGTTCCACACCTAAGCTTAGGTGCTAGACAGCCTTATATTCCCTTTTCCCTATATATATATATATATATATATATATACACCGATCAAGATAATAAGCTTTTAATTAGTTAAACATAACTTAACCAGTATACATATACTGTATTGTCGATTTGTAGCACATAGACCAAAAGAAAGCTGCATGCTCGAAGAAAAATTGAAGAAAAAAAAGAGAGAGAGAAAGTTGCTCTGGCTCTGTGAAAACTGAAAAGTGGAGCCATACCATGAGAATGTTGGTTCCATTTATTAAATTTTTCAAATGAAAAGTAAACCAAATCACCATGTTTCATCCTTGTTCTCGGTAAAATACACATGTATTTTGGATGTCTAACTTTCGAATAAAATACACATATATTTTTCAATTTTATATTTTTATATATTGTATTATACTTATCATAATAATTATTATCTTTTTGTCATTACTTTTATTTATTCTTATTGTTATTAATTATTAAAGGAGATTTACATGTATGTCATAATTTTATCTATTATCATTATTATATTATTATACTACATTTTAGATCCGTGTCCAACACCGGACACAGGATTACGATATTATTGATATTAGATTTTTCATACATGTAAGCTATAAAAGCTTATAATTTTGAATATGTACGGTTTCACGTGTTATATTTGCAAATTGTAGTACAATAATCACAGATTCGTCATTGTCATTATTAGCTGAGACATATTGATGAAATTTTTGTCGTAATCATTCCACAAGGCACATGATATAATAATTTGTTTATTTTAAATCCTTTTGAAACCAGTCGTTGTCCTCATAATGTGATATTATTATTAAAAATAATTACAAATTAAAATAAACATACTTGTGATCATGTACTTAACATTCACGTATATGTATTTGATCATGATGCGGACCCATAACACGAATAGGTTTATTTTTAATCGCCTATCCTATGATAATTCGATAATAATTAAAATTGTTTTCATATTCTTTGATAACAATTGAGACTCTTGATTTGAGTGACAATTGTAACTTTAAACATTAAAACGCAAAACTAATATATATAAAAAGAGATAATTATGTACCTGTTAATTGAGAGATAGAATGAATCTTGAATGGGGTTCATTTTGATTTGGATTTAGTATTCAATTAACCATCTGTTGTAAATCGTGCTTTGTTCAGTGATCGTCCCATGTTCTGTGATTACTATTATGTTTAGGATAAAGATGTTGTATATCGTCATCTGTTATTATGTTTGGGATAAGTATCAACAATTCAAATTGTGTTTATATTAAATATTAAACTAAATATTTTCATTTATAATTTATAAAATCTAATCTAATATATTATTAAATTGGACGACATTATCAATATTGTATTGAGATACCAATGTACGACATTTATAGGTATCAATTTGTAATATTTTATAATTTTTTACTTATAACTAATATTTATCTTCAGTCATGTACTCGACATAAGTTGATGGCTAAAAATAAATATAAATGAAGTATTCAGGGCTAAAAAGTGTAAATTATTGATGAAAAAAATACATAAGCGAGAGTCAATTTGATGAAATTGAGCGATTTGATTGATTAATAAGTCATTAGGTTTTGAAAAGATTTTTTGTAGACAATATTTCATATGTTGAAATTGTTATAATTAATTAAATTTTGTAAATTTCAAAAAATTCTCTCAAGTTGATGGCTAAAAGTAAGTAAAAACTAAATATTTAAGGTTAAAAAGTATAAACTATTGATGGAAAACAAAAAAGTGTAAATTAATGAGACTTTTTCTACAAAGTAATATAAATACTAATACAAATACAATAATATATTTTGATGATGATTATTATAAATTTTAGTTTATAGTTTATCTAAATGATAATATAAGCGCAAATCAATTTGATGAGTTTGAGTGATTTGGTTGGTTCGTAAGTCATTAGTTCAACTCTCTTATAATATATAGTAAGAATAATATTTAGATTAAGATGAGATAAGATTAAAATTATTTTTTTTAAAAAAATATGTCAATCGAACTTATTTACTATGATGTAATTAGCACTTATTTTAAATTAATTAATTTTGTTTTTATAAAATAACACATATTATTAAGATATATACTAGTTTCTATTCTGTTGGATATATATAAGTATTATTATATTTGATACATATTAACTATTATTCTATTAGATATATACTAACCTTTATTATTGATTTCTTATATTATAATTATTGGTTATAAATTATAAATTAAAAACAAAAGTTAACATGAAAAATTAAGTGTTGTGATTGGTCGATAAATTATTTGAATATTGTTTTATTATATTTAAAAAAAGAAGAAGTTTGAATTAAATATATTCAATTAGATATTTATATTTATAATTTAGTTATGAATGGGATTGAAATATAGATTAGCGATAGCTTCATATAGTGTTTATATTAAATTAAAAATAATAATAAATATTTATATATATAGTTTATAGTTATCTAAATGTAATACTTATCATTTGTTAGACGTGGTCGACAGATTTATGTAGATATATATACATATTTTTAATTATAAATAAAAGTCAAGAAAAGTCAAAATTGAGTATTTAAAGAAATCAAGAGATATGATTGGTCAATAAGTTATTAGAGCAACTATGCTTTAATATAATAAAAGACTAGAAGATTATAATCCCGCGTAATACGCGGGTGATCATATATATGTATATAGGAGACCTTTGTTTCAATAAACTTTTTTTTAGAACGACATTCTAATCTACTCCTAGTCTTAAATTACATGCATGTTTGGGATGAATCTCATGACTCTCGAAAAATCCCTATTAATCCATCCCACAAATGTAGGAAGTGAGACTCGAACCCATGTAGTTACCCCAAAGTCAAAGACCTTACCAATGGGCCACCAACCCCATTGGCTGTTTCAAGAAACTTTTAGTATAGATAGCACGATAACCGCGCAATGCGGTAGTAGTGGTCGCGAGGAAAATATTTGGTCTCAGTTCCATTTGCTCTTGACGCCAACAATTTCTCTAAGACTAAGGGTCTTGTCGTGCCTTGACGGGTGGTGATGGCGGCGAGTATTGGTAGTGATACTTTTCGTATTCATTTAATTATAATATTTACTTTACAATTACCTTATTGTCTAATTACTTTACTATATATTTTATAGTTTCCAATTATTAAATAGGGGGAAGGGAATATTAGACTGTTAGACACCTAAGTTGGGTGAAAAACCTCTCACATACTTTTTTTTAAAACCATAAAATTCTTGGGGGCAGACATTTATTCAAAATATTAAAATATTAGTATGTGAGGGGTTTTTCACCCAAGTTGAGTGCATAACAGCTCCATACTCACTTTTTTTATTAAATATCATAAAAAAGTTTTAAATCATCCAAACATTATCTAATATATATTGTGTAAGTGATGTGTTATCAATTCTTACACATATTATCTATTATTATCATTGTTGATATTTACTATTATATATATATATATTATTTATAATAATAATTATTTTTTATATATTTTTTATACTATGATTTATGTATTTTTTTTTATTTACATCTACTATTTTTATTAATAGTATACATAATGATAGTAATAATAATTATTATTATGTTTATAGTTTTAATTAGTATTATTAACTAACTATTATTTTAATTATGCTTATATTTATTTAAGGTAATCTTGTCATTTTTCATATTCTAAATTCATATTCAAGTGAATTTCATTGAATTATGTCAATCAAACATATAATTTTGAAACTTTCAAATTTTAATTCTTTAAAATTTCAATTCTTGTGACAAATTTTAATTCTCTTAAAAATATTTTATGAACTAAACAACCTTTATAGTTATAACTAATAAAGTATTTAATTCATAAATTGTTATACTTACCCTCTTATTTAAGACGAATTTTAATCAATCTTAATTTTAATTTTAATCTTACCTTAATATATATTAAAAAATAACTGACCTCAAAACTTTCAAAATTGAAAAATCGATGATTTCATTATTAATATAATTTTGATACAATATTAAAAATTCAAAATCATAATAAACATTATCCAACCTTTATTAATATATTAATATTGAAAAAGTATCACTAATTTATACTTTTTTGTTTTTCATTTATAACGAGATACGTAACCCGGGTGTTGCCCCGGGAGACATTATATTTATTGTGTTCCGTACTATGTAAAAATTATTATATGCTTTTAGAAATATTATATAGCTCAAAACTTGAGTTGATATTGATTTTTTAATGAGTAAACAATTATAAATTAGAAAAAATCGACAGTATAATTTTATAACAGATTAATATATTATGTAGATTCTAAAAGATAATAAGTATGAAAGTAGAATATTTTTAATAAAAAAACAAATTAATAATACAAACAAAATTAAAGCTAATTTCCTAAATAATTGAAAATAGAAAGTGAAACAAAAATAATTCATAATAATAAAACATCAACCGAAATAACATTGAAACTAATAAGTATTGCAAACAGATTTTTCAGAGATGGTTAGGTGTATATATTACAAACATACACGCTACTTTTATGTGTATATATACTATGTAATAGTTCACTTGTAATAAGATGAGATAATCTTAAAAATGTTACAAACTTAAAAAATAATAATATGCAATTAAAACAAGTGATCTTTTGTAAACAAATTAGAAGCAATTTAAAAGATCAAAACATAATTTGTAATTAAGAATATAAGATGGGTCCAAAAGAAAATGAAATGGCCCATTAAGAAAATAAAAACGGGCCCAAATAAATAAAATGACCCGTTACTATTCTTTGCACGTATTTCCGTATCTTTGTTTTTAATATATATATTAATATACTGTTTTTTAGCCCTTAAAATAAAAAATCTCATAAAATACTTAACTTGTAATTATTATATTTTGTAGCCATCAATTCGAATTTTTTTTTTTAATTTTCATCATTTAATTAATTAAAATTTTCAAACATATTAAATTTAAAACCCCTTTTCTGTTTTATAAAAACTAAAACTATATTAAACTATATTTGCGATTAGTTTGATTAAAAAACATCCGTGCATTTGACACGAGATAAATCTAGTTAAGGTATTATAGTTAAACAGATAAAAAAAAAAAATGTCTTTTAGTCAAAATGGACAATCATTAAAGCTTAAAATAAAAATGAGCTGAAATTATTATTAAGAATTAACATAGGAGGAAAGTGTTGTCTTTTCTTACGGTAAGGTAAAAGAAGAAGAGGTCTAACTTTTTACAAATGTAGAAAAGTAAGATGTCACACTAAATAGGCTTTAAAGACTAGAAGACCATATATGAATCGATAGATATGATGCATGATGGACACCTAAAGCCATGCATCATCATATGTGATCTAAAGTTGGTCAAATTAAATAATGTTACATTTCCCCCTTTCTATAGTGATGACCACCTTCTCAATGCTTTAACTAAAATACTTTTATGATAGAAAAATTTAATGCTAGACTTAATTGCAAATAATTTACAAATAAAATTTTACATGTCATATTACAAGTAAATTATGTCATTATATACGAGTATATAACTTAAGCTTACGGATAATAGTCATCCGACCCGATTGATATTTGCCTCATCTATCCCCTTATAAATGATATGGATGGGTGATATTGATAAATAATAAATGTAAATTTTCACTATTCAGATTATATATACCAGATACAAATGATTATAATGTAAATAAATTCTAAATGATATAATAATAATAATAATATACAGTGAGTGGTTAATTATTTAAATAAAAAAAGATGTTACATATTATAACAAAATTAGACGGATGACTGTATGATGCAGCGATGATGGAGGCAGTGACCATGTGATGGAGGTAGGCGGTGACGGATAACATTGGTGGAGATGAAAGTGAATAATGTAGGTTATTGATGTAAAGTAGATGATAGTGTAACTATTTTAATAACCAAAGAATAGATATTATAATTTTATCTATATCTATACTATATTAATAAACTAACTACCATCCTCCTTTTTCAACTCTCTACCTTTAGAATACCCAAAGTACCCTTAATTTTCAACACATTCCTAACTCTCACACTATATCTTCCCAATCCCTAAAATATTTTACACCCATATTTATCCAAACTATTTATCTCCTTTATTAATCAATTTAAATATTTCCACCTAATATCTCTATAATATTCTTAATAAAGTTATTTACAAAAGATACATCTCTTAACCATAAAATAACTACACTAACATTTACGTAAATTACTTTTATATTAATAACTACATCGTTACCACCACCGCCACCAGCACCATCCGTTGCCGCCGCATTGTGCGGGTACCCATCTCGTTTTATTAAGAGTATATTGGGTATTAAATATGCTCAATTAGTAACAACATTTTATATATTTCAAAGATATATAAAAAGTTGAAAAGAAAAATAGTTTGTATTATAGAAAAATGAAGATGAAGAAACTATTAGGTGTTAACGTACACTTGCCCCATCTTCTCTATACTTATAAGTTACAATTTCATGTGATGTACTTTTAACACATAATGGTCGGCTACTCGGCTATCCATAATACGAATTACAGTATATATATGTAGTATATATCATTTGTTACGCAATGTTTGGTAAATGTATGCTGGAAGGAGTGACAAGGAGTTAAATACAAAGACTTCAAATGTTGGAAATGGCTTGGTTAGGATTTCGCAATCAGTAGGTAAAATGTACACTTTGATTACATTTTCTTGCTTATCTTATGTTTATCTTATTATATTAGTTAATTTTATTTTTATATATCAATGACTAGTATATATTAGAAAATCAACAAATCATACAATTGACGTATATAATAATCCTTTATTATTTAATTGATAAATGAAATTTATTTTAAACACATTATGATATACCCGAACCTTTGTTAACCTTCGAGTGAAAGTAAATTTAAATTTAAAACTCCAAACTTAAATTTTTACTTATATATCTTTTTTTAATTAACAGTGGTGATTGGACTCAGCAATATTGCCTCTTCATCGTCCGATAAAAATCGATTATGTCACCAACACAGTTAATCAGAGAGCATGAGCATGACTGACGAGAATTTGAAATTTTGTTGTTAAGTAACCAAAATCTCTTCTTTGGACCCTTTTCTTGTATAAAGAATCTCTAAATAAATACACTAAGAACACACTTAAGTATCCTAGTTGTCTTAGTGCATTGATTATATGTGGAGGAAATTATTCATTCTTGTTTACATGGATTATTCTTGGCTTTTAAAGGGTGGCACTTTTTTTCTTCATTACCTTTTGAAAACACATTGTTTCTTTATCCCCAAAGTTTCAATTTGGGCAGTGACCACAATCGCACTTCATAGTTTTTGATTATGTGCTACATTACTTGTTATCTTTCACTTTTCAATTAACGAGAGAAAGGTATTCACGCATTGCGCCGATGATGGAGGAGATAGCGGGGTAGTGATGTAATGGCGGTGGCAGTGATGGGATGATCTACCTGACGGGCTCCGCCCTCGGATTTAAAAATTCGTCGAAAGTATATCGAATGACTTCTTTAATGAGAAAAACATGAAATTTTAAGAACACCCATATAACTTTTATAATTTATCAATATATGGTTTTTGAGATAAATGTTTTGAATGAATCAGAGAAATAAAATGATTTATGGAGGAGAGAAAAAAAATAAGTGGCTGAGATTTGAAAAGAGAGAAAGAGTATTATAGTTATTTTAGTTAAATATAGAATAGATAAGAGGAATATTTTTGAGAAATAAATGATGAAACTTAAAATTTTAGACATGGATATTTGCTTTATAATATAACGAGAGTAAGTACTCACGCGTTGCCGCGGTGAGATGGTAGGGGTGATAAGTCATAAAGTGTGATAGGTCATAGAGTGTGATAGCCAAATGTCTTAGCTGTACGGGTTTCGTCATCGGATTTAAAAATTCGTCAAAAGTATATCGAATGACATATCTAATGAAAGAGCATGAAATTTTAAGAACACCCATATAATTTTTATGATTTATCGATGTACGGTTTTTGAGATAAAAGATTTTGAATGAATTTGAGGAATAAATGATTTATGGGGGAGAGAGAAAAAAAATGATTGGTTGAAATTTGAGGAGAGAGAAAAGTTAATATAGTTATTTTAGATAAATATAGAATATATAAAAGAATATTTTGGGAAAGTAAATATTGAAACATAAAATTTAGAAAACGCTAAATTGTTTTATAATATAGTATAGATATAGATAGATGTGTTTTTAAATGTAAATTTGAGCTTTCAAATTTGAAGCGTGTTAACTCCAACTCTCTTGTTAAGTTGTTAGCTAGCCTTGGAATAACTTTAAAAAAATATTTAGCCGGTGTTTGTATTGTGGGTTTGGTTAATGGGCTTTGGGTTTGGTAATAATTCCACAAGTTTGGTTTGATGTAATGGATATCAAAATTGGATATAAAAATCTGAGAAAGTTATCACTTGAAGACCAATTATTTTGAAAAGGTTTAAATGGATTTTAGTGGACCATATTATTTGTTCTCTTATTTTCTTTTAATGTTTTTTAGAAAAAATCTTATTTTTCCAATTTTCTTCTCTTATATTTTAGTGTTTTTTTTTTCCTTCTCTCTTCTAAATTCATAACTTTTTCAAAGGCTTTCAATGAGTCCGAATTAACGGATCCAAGGTGGCGGGTTGAAATATATAAACAAATTTTTCTTAAATAATAAATAGCGTTACAACAATAAAATTATATATACATAACAAAATTATAATACAAGAAATACATGTCATAGTAGTTATTCGTTAAACCGTGAAACTCTCTTAACATTTTTCATAGCAAATTGATTAACTCTTCCCATATTTTTACTTTCTTTTTTTTTCTTTTTCTTTTATTAAACTTAAGAATGGTTGTGAAATCTCGATTCATCAACTCCTATTCGGATATTTTTCAGGCTGGGTTTTGGCTAGCTATTCGGATTAATAGGTCCATTCACAACCCATTTGATCTGAAATCAATCTGTCAACCCACCAATCAACAACCCATATGGCCTGAAAACAACTCGTCAGCCCACAACCCATATAACTTGTTTGACCTGAAATCAACCAGTCAACCCGTATGACCCGTCTACCTGAAACCAAATCCCTAAGCTGATTTTTTCCCCCTATTGGTGGCTTGGATTTGGATTGACGAGTTGGCAGGTTCGGGTTGAGATTTTCAACCCGATTTTGTTATTATCTCGGATTCATGTTCGATATTTTTATCTTTTTAATCCAAACCCAATGACACCTCAAATCAAAATGATAGCGAATTTAATCCTTAAGCATGAAGTAACAAGGACCGAACCATGTGAAGCAAGTAACCAACATGAGTATGTAACAAACTTATTCTAGCGAATCGAATTAGCAAAGTGTAGTGCCGAACTGATTCAATATCAGGTAAATTCACTCAAAATCAACGATTTGACTTTTCAAATACATGCGTGAAGCTTGTATATATACCGTAAACCTTTCAGAATCAAATTCAATAAAGAATATCCCAAGTTACTCACTCAATTTATTACCCTCTCAATAACTATTATCAGACACAAGTTTAAATTTTATGATAATTAACACACAATTAATCAAATTCAATCATGCTATTTGTTTATAATACTCATGCAAAAGTACTAAACATTTATGTATATAAAATATATCAATAACTGATAACAATTTGTAAGAAGATAACAAGATTCAACATCAATAATAACAAGAAAAAGAGAACTAATTAATAATTAGACAAAGGGTATGGAGGCGTAAAAAGGGGTATCCTATCAACTTGTTCCGAAGATAATAAGCTCATGAGCTTGGTCTTATTTCATTGTCGAGAAACGAAAGAAGACCTCCATCTCCAAGCTTAACTCAAACGTACCTCCCTTCTTTTTGGGTGTGAATGAGTGTCAAACCGAAATACCCAACAAGCATTAACTCTCCCTGAAAAGAAGGTGATCCGTGAGTATACACAACTAGAAAACTGGCGTATTCCCACGGACAAATCCGTGGGAAATGGTCATTTTCCCACGGATTGTGGCCGCCATTAAAAGTGGCGTGGGAAATAATTTCCCCCGAATTTTCCCACGGCCACAAAATATTTCCCACGGTTTTTCCACGATCTTAAATTCGTGGGAAATATTCCCACGGATTTCCCACAGAATTTCAACGATATTCTTTTTTGTTTTTTCCCACGGATTTTAGTTTCCCACCGATTTCACACGGATTTTATTTCATACAGATTTCCTGTTTCCCACAGATTTCCCACGGATTTTTTTAGATTATTTCACACAAATTTCCCACGGAATTGTTTCCCACGGATTCAAACGGAATTGTTTCCCACTAATTTCCCGCGAGATATTAACTTTGTATTTCCCACGGATATCCCGCAGATGTCATTTTTGAATTTATAATAGAATTTTATATTTTTTATTCCATTTTCTTGCCTATATAATTAAATATATATTCAACTACAAAAGTGGGAGTTTCCACGACTTTTTATTTGTGGGAAATTCGTGGGAAATATTTGGAATACTTTTTTATTTTCGTTGGATTTTCCACGGATTTCCCACAGATATTTGTTTGGTGGGTATTTCATGGGAAATCCGTCAAAAAATATAAAAACAACTTGATTATATAAATTCAACTCCATTCTGTGGGTAATCCGTGGGTATTAAAAGGTTTTGGTACAATACTAGAAAGCTAGTAGAACAATGAACTATCTGCTATTGACCGATTCAAATATGTATACGTATATGACGAGGGACTATCGTTGTATGATAATCGACAAACTGTCATTGAAAAGTTGTCTTATCGTTCTGTTTTTATTTTTCTTTCTGTATACTGATATATTTGTATGTATTGAGATATGAGGCTGTTAGGCACTCAAGTTGGGTGAAAAACCCCTCACATACCTTTTTTTAAAGGGTAAAAATCATGGGGGGCCATGTATTTATTTAAAATATTAAAATACTAGTATGTGAGGGGTTTTTCACCCAAGTTGGATGCATAACAGCCTCATACTCACTTTTCCCATATACATATAATGAATACTAAAGACTAGTGAAGTGAAAATAGGGAACATAAACAAACCAAACTAAATGTAATTTGTACGTAATCTTGAAGACCTAGTAGCTAATCACGTAATTAATCCACTCATTGGCAAGTGATACCAATTACATGAATTATTATGATGTAACAATAGTCTATAAGGTGTGTCTCTTATATAGGGTATAAATACTGTTGGGTATGACTAATTGTAAGTTTTGGAACTTAACATGGCGAGGCCGGGCTACCTAGAAGCGTATTTGTGAGCAGAGCCGGATTTGAGGGTGTTCAACATGTGCAAACGAACAGGGCCTAGCTTTGTTTAAGGGCCTAAAAGTTCAATTATCTGTTTGCTAATATTAAAGATTTATAATATGATACCCAGAGATTACAATGTGATATTGTGTTTATGTTTGAAGTTTCTCATTATAATAGGTATTTTGTTATTTTATAAAACGATAAAATACGTAAATGATATAAAAGATGTCCTTATAAATAATGCAGCGCATGGCTTTTAAAATTCATGGTACGGCCCTATTTGTGAGCGTGTGGGGTTACTATTCACCTTCAAGTTATCCTGGTTAGCTGAGCTTTATTCGTTGGCAATAGTATGATAGTACTAATCGAAAATCGGTCTGTTTTCTCTCATTAAAATCATCTTTAACTTTTGAGACATACATATTAGGTTATCAGTATATCACCTAAGCGTAGACATGGGCAAAAAAACCGGTTCAGGTAAATCGGATTTGGAATAAAAAAACCGGTTCCTCAAGAACCGTTCGGTTTGGAACCGGTTCCACTTTCGGATCCAAAAATTGGTTTCAAACCGGTTCCATATTAGTTCTTGGACAAATAAACTGAAAAAATAACGGAAAAAAATTAGTCAAACGTTGACTAAAAATCGGTTCCGAACCGGAACCAATTCTTCGTCGCATTGACTGGAACCGGTTCCGGTTGCAGAGAAAAACCAATTTGGGAACGTCTACCTAAGCGCACTACACCCGATCAAATTCACAAAATTTATATGAAACTTTTTTACAACAATTATTGAACATCCCGACCTCTTGGAATAAGCCCGATCATTGCGCGAGTTGTATATATTTACGTATCATTTAAAGTTTAAAGAACGTGAATATTGTTTAATTATATTTTATAACTGAGCTAATTTTCGACACTAAACAATCAGGATTATTTGAGACGAAAGCATCGTGCTTCTTTTGAAAGGTAGGGAACACGTGAGCTTCACAAATTATTTCATGGTGTACGTATTTACATGTATACAATAATTGTGTCAAATTAAATATCCTTTATTATTATTATTTCCATCAAGACGACTTGGTCGATATAGTCATGGATACACACACACATATATATATATATAAATTATGTGATGTAATACTACAAATTAATTAGTAGTTCATCTCTTTCTCTCTCACGTATGGTAGACACACTCTCTCTCTCTCTCTTTAGAGAAGGCGATTGCAGAGAACATATATTACACTACTAAGTAGTAGTACAGTAAAAAAAAAAATACAAAATCAAAGAGAAACAAAAGGGAAGAGACAAAGAAAAAGAAAGAAGAAAAAACGACAGCCACAGCCACAAAAAGCTCAAGATTTACGACAACTATTATATATCTTTTTCACTACACTCACATATATAGAGGTTGTTACTAACATACTAGCTACTGTATATATATATGTGCTTTCTCTTTATATAAATTTTTCCTAAGAATTTGACAGTTTCTTCTGTTTTATTCTTTTTGTTAGTAATCCCAATTTGTGTTTGATATATATATACAGCTTTATCTTTTAAAGTAATTATATATTATTCCTAATTGATTATGTGTTTAAAGTTTTTATATATTAATTGATCACCAATATATATGTATGTAGATACTAGATATATATCATCAGTAGTGTGATATATTATGAAGAAGATGATATGGAAGTGGTAAGATTGGAAGAGGAGCAACGCCAGCAGAATAATAAATTGGCGACGAATTCTATGTCACAAGATTATATGTTTAATTTCTCGCATGGTTTAACATCTCATCAAGATCATATCGCAAATCAGATCCGGAGAGATAAGCAGCTGAGAGTAGTGCAGCAAGGGTTTGTTGAGCCATTGGTTGATGGATTACAAGATCAAGATGGTGATGATGGGATTAATAATCCTACGGTCTATGAGACCGGAGCTGGGATGTTATCCGAGATGTTTAACTTCCAAAACGTCGGTCCAGCTACCGAATTGTTGCAAAATCAATTGAATTATCAACAACAACAACATAACGACCGTAGTAATCAACGTCCTTCTACCGGAGATAATTGGTATGGAAATACTCAAGCCATGCAGCTTTTTTTGATGAATCCATCATCACATGATCATCATCAATCACCTTCTTCACAATCTCATCATCATCATCCTTCTTCAACTTCTAATTCTTCATCAACACTTCATATGTTGTTACCAAACACTTCGAATTCGCCTGTATTGCATCATCAACAAAGTTTCGGTGGTACGTCTGGTTCGGGACATCAAAGCGGCCAATTCATCGGTCCATCTACACAATTTACATGGGTACCTCCTGGTGGTAGTGGTACATCAACCCATGATGGTAGTGGTGGAGGTGATACTCATGGCCTTTCTTTATCTTTATCTTCTAATTTACAACATTTGGAAGGAACTAAAGTGGAAGAATTAAGAATTGGTGATGATCCAACGACCGCGATGATGTACTTTAATCAAGCTGCTGGTGGTGGCGGCGGCGGCAGTGGTATTAGTGGAAGTGATCCGTATCGAAATTTGCAATTGCAAGGAGGAGTTATGGGTCCAACTCATCATCATCCAATTCATGTGGGTTATGGTTCTTCTTCAATAGGTGTAGTGAAAGCATTGAGGACCTCTAGATATGTGAGGCCGGCTCAAGAATTACTTGAAGAATTTTGTAGCGTTGGACGAGGTCAATTTAAGGTCAATAAGCCACAAACTGGATCCAAACATAACCCGAATCAAAATCCGAGTAATAGTGGTGGTGGTGCATCTTCTACTTCCTCAAAAGATGCCCCTCCTTTGTCATCTGCTGATAGAATTGAACATCAAAGACGAAAAAGCAAACTATTATCCATGCTTGATGAGGTAAGTTAGTTCCTCGATTCCTCTCTCTCTCTAGTTAATTCTGTCGACCAATAATTGATCAGATATTTTTAAAGTCGCCGGAGTCAAACTAGATTCCGGCGACTAAATAGGGTTCTTCATGACATAATACTGACCGAACCCAACTTTCTTATCTTTTTTTCCTCATTTATAGAACCTAGTACTACTACTTAAAGGGTAGTACAATTGCTATTAATTTGTTTTTGTTTAGCACCAGATTATATCAGAACAAGAAATTTTGAAAGATAGTTACATACTGTATATATAAAAGGAACATCATTACTACTCATTCGTTTAAATCTTGACATGCTATCTACTACTGTAATCTTTCGTTTTTATTTAAAAACAATGTCGGTTTACCAACGCCTTAATTAAACTACATACAAAAATTTCAACAACTTGCATAGCGATGTCATCATTTGTAATAAAGAAATTAGGTAGCTAGGCTTGATTTTATATATCTAGCGTAGATTCTTAGTTTTTGCAAGAGGTAGTAATTTAAAAACTAAAATGTGTGTTGACTTATACTAAGATTGATTTGTTCCAAGGTCTTTTATATATATGTGGAAATCTTATTAAACTACATATATATAATATAATACACGTACATGATAGGAACAATTGTTTTGTTTGTATATAATAACAAATATCTGGTTGTAGTATTGAAAATAAATTTTCTAAGTCTAGTAAAGAAGTATATCTCTTGTTTATTGTTGATACTATTCATTAATACTGTTCATGCCTTGTACTGACTTCTTCATTCTGATCCCAATGTTACTTTCTAATCAATCAATGGAAGTAGATGTTGAATAATACGAGTAGTAGTGTGATATATATAATACAAAAATACAAACGCTCATTATTTTTTGTTTTTAATCACTGACAAGTTTGTAAATGTGCTGTTTAATTAATAGAACTAGATATCATATGTTTTTTTGTTGCAACATTATTATATACTCGTAACAATATATTGAAATGAAAAATCAGGTGGATAGAAGATACAATCACTACTGTGAACAAATGCAAATGGTGGTGAATTCATTCGACTTGGTCATGGGTTTCGGTGCCGCGGTTCCTTATACAGCACTAGCACAAAAGGCAATGTCTCGCCATTTTCGGTGTCTAAAGGATTCAATTGCGGCCCAGTTAAAGCATAGTTGCGAGTTATTAGGCGAAAAAGATGTGGGTACTTCGGGAGTGACAAAAGGAGAGACACCAAGACTTAAATTGTTGGAACAAAGTCTAAGACAACAAAGGGCATTTCACCAAATGGGCATGATGGAGCCTGAAGCTTGGCGACCTCAAAGAGGCTTGCCCGAACGCTCTGTTAATATTCTTAGAGCTTGGCTTTTCGAGCACTTTCTACACCCGTACGTCTCTCTTTGATCTTTTTTTTCTATCTCCGTCCCACTAGAAGTGTCACATTTTGAATATTCAGAGTCTTTTGTTTTTTAACTTTGACATTAAACATTTTTTTTTTGTATGTACGTTATATAATACTTGAGAAAGTTATACCCAATAAAAATGTATTTAAAACTCAATCAATTCATATAATTTTTATCAAAAAATATATAATACAAATTAATAAAAATATAATTTACTGTCAAAATTAAAAAAATAACACATAAAACTTCTAATGGGACAGGAAGGATGGAGTAGAATTATGCATTTGGTAACTTGAATCTTTGATTACAAAATCCAGGCTTTATGAATCTTTATGATTATAGATAGTACATGGGAATTACAGTTTTTTAAATGATGAAGTCATAGATAAGAGAAGACGTACTACACTTTTTTTAATAAAAAAAAAAATACACTATGGATGTGTGTATGTGTTGGGGTAAGCTTTTATGATTGAGAGCGATTAAAGAAAAATAAAGATAGAAAAAAAGCATGAGTATTTGTGGGTGCAGCAGCCTGATGTTGTCTATCCAACGATAAAGCTGATAAAGTGGTTCTTTCATAATATGGTTTTTACCCGATTATTCCTTCTTTTAACTCTCTTAATAAAACCTGCTATAATATCATTGACGTACCACCTTTACTTACTTAAGAACGTACAAAAATTCAACACATGTAAGTTAATGATGGGCCGAAAAAGTTTGTTTTTGCAAGTCATTTTGATTGATTTGATAGTGATCAGTTTAGAAGTTTTTTTTTTACTCGATCGTATCTTTTCTTAAACTTTACATCAAAATAATGACAAATATATATAAAGTTTAGTGACTTTGATTGAACAAGAATAGATTATTTTATTTATTATACTTATGAGGTACAATTACTGACATATGTGCATGATCACAAAATCTAATGAACATAATCTATCAAGAGATTGCATAGACTGTACAAATTGTCTTACTATACTTTCATGCATATGATAGATATTGACTTCTAATCCAAAAAGTAAAAACGAAAGAGACTGAGCTAGTTCAGTTATAATCATCAATAAACAAAAATGATTTCATGTGTGTACTTAAATTAATGATTAGCTAATAAGTTAAATTATTAAATCTTGTGTGTGTGTGAAATAATGAAATATGCATATGTATATATACTACTTTAATGTGGGGATGGTATTATGTATTGTCGTTTTTAACTGGTGAACGTCGTTCTCAGGTATCCAAGCGATGCCGATAAACACCTGTTGGCTCGACAGACTGGCCTTTCCAGAAACCAGGTTCATTCTTACTCAATTCAATATCTCTCTTTATTATTATTATTTTTATTTTTCTCTCTCTCTTTATCATATATATGTATACATGTACACACATGTTTGTGTGTTAATTAATTGTGTCTGAACTTTCATTTTCATTAAAGTAACCACAACAATGATCATATGAGAAACAACGAAAAAGGTAAGCAAATTAATTAAATAGCCAACCCGGCCATGAAAAGTTACATGAGTTTTAGCATGAATCATGAATCTTTTCTGTTTTTCTTTTAACGGCATGCATGAATTATACTATAGAAACTAGCAACATTAGAAAGTGTTATATATTTCTCATGGTTCTTGAAAAAAAATGTTTTTTAAAATAAAGAAAGTCCTGTTATATATATACACACACAATACTACTTGATAAGTTAAATTTTTTCGTAATAGTAACACTTAGAAATACCGCCTCCTAAAAATAAATTAAAAACCGCACTCAACAACGTACGTACGTGCACCAATAACACCTACCAAATTAATTACGGCACCAGCAAGCCACATACAACCTTCACAAACAAGGGTGCATGTACATGTTTTTGTTAAGAATGGGGATAAATTTACAGCAATATTTAATCATTCACAATAAATACTTATCTTTTGTGTTGTAGAGTATACAACTAGATAATGTAGGTATTATTGTGGGTGGATAAAAACTATTGTTAGTTTATCACTGGCTTTTGTTAAAGAAATGTAAACAAAGCCACAACCTTTAAAACAACCTAAGACTATAACATAAATGTTTGAGGAAATGTAATCAAATGATCATATATATATATATATATATGTAGTTCTTTACATCCATTTAAAATGAAGTACGTTTGTTTCTCCTAGCTAGCTAGCTAGCTTACACACCTGCACAATGGGAGAAGCAATAAATATATATAACTGTGTAAACATGAAATATATATATAGAGAAGCAGTTGGTAGGTCTGCTAGCTTTCTCGTGCTTTCTTTGTCTTTAATCATTTTCCTCTTGTCCTCTGTCTGTGCTAGCTCTCTTCCCACCACTCTTCATGCCTTCAATTCAATGTTCATTTCCCCATCAATGCCATACAGTATTCTGTCTGTGTGTGTGAGTATATATATTTTGGTCTTATTAAGTTTAATAGTTTGCCACATATTTAATTGCTTCAATTCATTGTTTCATTTTGTAGTTTTATTTTTATTTTACCCCCTTATAATTTATATGCATATTGCCTAAACATTACTTTACATGGACAACCATATATTTGAATGTGACATGCCACCATCATATCATTTTCTTCTGTGTTTCAAATTAATAAACTTGTAGTAAATTAAATGGATATAATATAACTGACCGGATTGTTTATTTTCAACCTTATGTAACAAGATATCAAAATTTTGTTATGTCATTATCATGATCGATATATACATATATATATATATATAGGAGCTAACATAAAGATAAAGCTATGGAACAGTTACCTTCAAATTAAAGGGGTTGCTTTCAGGGTCTCTTGTTGTGTCAATATCTTGCAAATCCCATCACTTAATTAATTTTCATATGTTCAATCAAAATGTACCACAACTCATATCTTGTATCCCTCCAAGCTTTTTAAACTACAATTTATGCGTTTCAAGTTTTTTTTTATATATAAAAGAAAAGTTATACGAGTATTAATTAACTTAAATTTAAACATGTTCATTTATTGTGGTTGTTTGTAAAAAAAATAAAATATATTATTATTCTGAGTAAAAAGTGTTTGTAGAAAAGATAAGTTGAAAAATGAAGTAACACGCAAACTAGGTTGTTTGTATGAACAGCAACCTATATACAATGCATCTGAACATATAATTATTATAGAATATATATGTATATATAAACTTAATTTGTTGTTACAACACACACATACACATATATATAGGGGATGGAAATATAAAACTATTAGGTATTTAAGCTTAGGTGTGGAACACTCACATATTATTTTTTTTAATCCATAAAATTCATACGGACCTAAACATTTATTAATTAATTAAGAAATATTAAAAAATTTGTATGCGAATATTTAGATACCCGTATAGTATCGAGAACTAAAGAATGCATGCAAAACTGCAAACATGATGAACAGTACTACACCACATAGCTAATGAGAAGTACCTAAAGCTTTATCAGAAGTCAGAACAAAATGACAGTCAAGCACAAAGGTCCCATTCATTGTACCCCTTTAATAATCATGATGATGAAATACTAGTATACCACATGTCTTCACTTTTAGATCAACACATATCTGCGTTTACAAAAGTTACTTTCATCTATTCTTACTTCTGTAATTTTCATTTCACAATCATAGTAAAACTTACATGCATTTAAAGGTAAAATTCTAGTACTAAATATTGGTTCATAAAGAGCATTTTTAATTCAAGTACTAGTTTTGTACAGATAAAGAACATTTCAACTCGTGTACTATTCCACTAGCTAGCTAGGCTTCATAAAATGGAAATTATCACTATCCATCACTACTATATATCTCATAGATCATAATCATGATGTTACACTAGGTAGAACCATACTAGCTAGTAAATTGGTAATTAATGTATTGTTTAATTTCGATATATGATGAATATAAAAAAATTGATAAATGCATATTTATTTTTTTGAATGGCAGAATATTATTAAATACAAATTTCATCAAGCAAATCACTTGACGACATGATAAATGCATATTTGATTGACAGGTCAATCTGTTTTCACCAATGTTCAATAAAACTGAAATAATATGTACACTACAACTTAAATTGTTTTACTAATATTATTATGGGTGATGCTAATATAAGGTTGTTAGATACCTAAGTTTAGGTGTGAAATACTCACATATTATTTTTTTAATCCATAAAAATCATGAAGGCCATGTGATTTAATTAAAATTCAATAAATATTAAAGAATTAGTATGTGAGGAGTTCCACACCTAAGTTTAACTGTCGGACAGCGTTATATTCACTTTTCTCTATTATTATATGGTATATTTAAGTGTATAATGTTATTATGTTTAAAATTAAAGTGAGTTTTAATGAGTAGTTAGCATGAGTGGATGGATCTAATAAAAACAGTGGATGTTTGTCCTTTTTGCAGGTATCAAATTGGTTCATAAATGCAAGGGTCAGGTTGTGGAAACCCATGGTGGAGGAAATGTATCAACAAGAAAGCAAAGAAGAATCTGATCATCATCGTCATCAACATCCTAATCAAATTGAAGATAATAATCAAGATAATGATATAATTGATGAAGATCATCATCATGAACAACAACAAGGACACCAAGATGATGAACATAAAATAAATCATCATCATAATCATAATTATCAAAATATTAATCCCGCCACACAAACAATATCATCATCAATCATGCCGCCGCCGCCACCACCACCACTACTGTCGCCACCTCATCATCAGACGACATACACAAACACAAAAAGATCCGAAATCAATGAATCCGAAAACGACATGTCATCATCACTCCTTGCAATCAATCCACAACAACAACAACAACATTGTAATTTCTCGGAAAACCAAGCAGAAGCAGCAGCAAGTATGCCCTACAGCAATACATACACACAGCAACCTATATCGACGACGTCCACCATGGCACAACCACCATTTGATGATGTGGACACATGTCGACGTAGCAGCAGCAGCATGCTTGGCGCTGCTGATGATCAATACAGGACCACTACGACCGCATCAGGATCAGATGATGACAATGCTGACATTGGCGGGTCAACAGTCATACGATTTGGGACCACTTCTGGTGACGTGTCACTTACTTTAGGGCTACGTCATGCCGGAAATATGCCGGAGAAGACTTCTTTTTTCGGTTAGATAAACCAAAACTATTTATAGTTAATTCTTGGCCGGTATTGGGCGTACGGACGTAAATTTTATTTATCAAGTAGTATTATTATTAATTTACAGTAGTATCCATTCGACCGTATATGTCATAATGTACGTATTTTGGTCTTTTTCTAAGTTATACATTTTTCTTTACTTTACTACAGTACATTATATTATAGGCACCTTGAATCGATATCGATTAGTACAATTTCTTTTTTAGTTTCCCTTTAATTTGTTTATTATTTGAACCGAACCAAAAACTTTGTATAGTAGGATAACATAAATTCACATTAACTTGTAATTAAAAAAAAAACTTTCGTTACATTATATATATATATACTAGATTTTAGGTCCGTATCTAATACACGGGTTTTACGATGTCATCAATATTAAATGTTAATTTTCAATGTCTTTAAATTTAATTTACTATTTTTAGTTTAAAAAAATTGATAATATATTAAAACTTTGAGTTTTATATTGAAATATTGTTAAAAAAATACGATCACCGGCCGAAATCGTTTACTCTGAAATGCTTAGCAATATTTGATTGACATATATTAGCTAATTATTCTATTGGTTATATATTAGCTATTGTTCTTTATTTATTAAATTGGAGTTATTTGTTAAAAAAAATGTAAATTGGTGATGAAAAATTAAAAATATAAGGTAAGTTAAAGTTGAAAACAAAAGTCAACTTTAAAAATTGAGAGTTATGATTGGTCAATAAATTATTATAGCAACGGTCTTTTATTATATTAAAAGAAAAGATTTTTAAATTTTTAATATATATTAGCGTTGAATTTTCCTTATTTTTTAATTATTTGCTTTTGCATTTATAATATATAATATATTATTAGGATATATATCAGATATTATCCTATTGTGTATATATATTAGATAATATATTTGATTTATTATATTGAAATTATTGGTTAAAAATGTGAATTTGTGATGAAAAACAAAAAAGTTTAAATTAAAATCAAAATTGAAACAAAAGTCAATCTGGAGAAATTGAAAGTTATGATTGGTTGATAAATTATTAAAACAAATATCTTTTAGTATATTAAAAGAAAGATTAAGGTGCATAACTATATGTTTTTAGCTTGGATATAATTAAGGTGTATAAAATAGTTGTATATTTATCATACAATTTAAAATGTGAATTTTTAATATAAAAGGTGCAAAAATTTTTTACATGTTAATTATATGTCTTTAGCATTTTCCTTAGTTTATGTAGTTATGAATTATAATTGTAAGCTTATCTTATCTAAATATTTATTATATTATAAATCTTTTGCCTTTTATATATCTCTTACGTATTGTATTGCGATTTATGTTGGCTACTAATTTATTTAATTATTTGTTGTAAATAAATCTTTAGTTCATGTATATCTCTTATTATGTAAAGAGACAATTTAATCAACTATTAATGATAAATTATAGATAGATCAATGATACATCATCATAATTGAATTTGATAGAAATTAAAAATTATGATTGGTCAATAAGCTATTAGGTCAGTTGTTTTTTATTATATATAAAGATATATATATATATATAGGGTTATACTCTGGTGAGAACACTTTTAAAATAAGAATGGTGAGAACACTTAAAAACATCATTTTGATGCATTAAAAGTCATAAAATAACATAGTGCATAACTAATTATCATTATTTAAGTGTTTAACAACACATTAATCCTTCAAAATTGAAAAAATCACGTTTTTTATTTTGTGCATCCATTTTAGATGCATATTTTCAAATGATGCATACAACAAAAAACATGATTTTTTTCGATTTTGACGTATCCATGTGTTGTTAAACACTTAAATAATGATAATTAGTTATGCATTATGTCAGTTTTATGGACTTTTAATGCATCAAAATGTAATTTTTAAGTGTTCTTATTTATTCTCATTTTAAGTTGGTTCTCATTTGATTGTCACTATATATATATTATATATATATATATATATATATATATATATATATATATATATATATATATATTGTTTTGATTATGTTAGCCTTCTATTAGCTAGCTAGCTAGAGACGTGAAGAAATAATTAGTAGATAAATATATTTAGGTGTTATATTAAACGATCGAACTTTAAACTTTAATATACGCATGATGTTGGAAGTACGTGGGATATAGACTATTGAGCCCTTGGATTTAATTTGTATACGTACGTCACGAGTTCGAGTCTTGCAAGCATGAGTTTTCTTCCTAAAAGATATTTGAGGATGATTGTGTGGTTGACACTGATTGCAAAAAGTGATGTCGTGAGTGATCCAAAATTCCAAATTGTATTTCCAAAAAAAATAATAATAATAGAAAGACTTGTGTTGGACTTGTGTCGGACTTATAAAGCTAAATTAACACAAGTCCGTGTTATGATGTTTGGACTATACCATAATCTTGTTCAAATCGATCAGAAGATTGTTTACCTAAAATATATAAATAGTTAATGTGGCAAGCTCTTCTCACACCAAACATGGAAGATCGGCAATAAATTTTGCAACCACATGTCGAATTCAAAATTATCTTTACATATATTGTTAAAAATATCATCACTTTTCCGAGAAATAGTAAAAAGGTGGGTAAGATATATCCACCAAACAGGATAAAAAAAACTATCTTTGAAAGCAAAATCAAGAATCTTGATGAACATGCTGTTAAAACGTCAAAATCTAAAAGGTGTGTGTGTAAGTTGCTTAAAACACCTGATATTTAACAAGCAATTTCACCATCATGGTTTATCTATTGCTGTCACCATATTGGTTGTTTCAATCATACATTACTTCCAACAAGTTGTCGTCACAGATATATATTTGCTTTGCTTTGTAATCTATATATGGAACAGTATTTCAATACATTGAGTCATTGATTTCCATGGAAAAGTATTTAGTCCATTTCAATGTTATTATAGGATTTGTACCAGTTTTTAAAGAAAAGAATAACCAATGTAAAAAAATTTACTTTTTAGTGCTTATTATGGTAAGTTTGAAAAAGGTTCATGCCCCATTTTTTTTTAAAGTTATGATAAAACTTCAAAAAGATCATGTCTATGTAAAAAAACATGTTACCTTCTTATGTTTATTGATGTAACTTTCAAAAAAGATTCAACCTTAAGATATGATGCAATGAAAAGGAAATTTATGCTATTGATAAGTTCTAAAAAAAATATACTAATTTAGTAAATATTTTTAAAACTATACTAATTTGGTAAATAAATTTTTTTATTACACTAGTTTGGAAAAAAAAAACTCCCATACCTCCGGCCTCTTCCCTTCACTCTCTTTTTTCTAATATGAACCTTGAGTCAGCAAAGCTTTTTTGACTCGACGTGGTCTGATGGTTCTATGCATTTTATGAATGCATAATAATTTTTTACTAATCTGGCCATTTCCGAACCTGTCTTTCTCATCCCATTCAATGGAGGACTTTTAAGTTATTGCGATTTCCAGCTCCCATAGCTTATTATTTTATATATATATCTATCTATATTATTTTAAAAGATTCCAAACCTCAGCTCGGCTAAACAGGCTCAATGATCTCTTTCTTCGATTCAATAGGCCGGTATGGCGCTCCGCGTGGTTATATTCATACATGTTCCGACTCGCCGGTCATTATGGATCTAGTGGCATGGCGGGGCAAAAGAAAGGGGGGGGGAGCAACTACGAAGCTTCGTAGACTCGACAAGTCGCCCCGCTTATAGAATAGAATGAAGCGCGAGTATAATATCTGTTTTCATTTTTTTTTTCCTAGCTCGATGGCCATCCTCAATTTGTCACCATCTCTCTCACTCCATTGTCTTCTTAACTTTGTTGTCGCCATCGACCTAAGCTTTATGTCCATATGAGGATACATATATGATCGATATATGTATGAGTAGTTGTTCTTCTAAATCTATATTTGTGACACTCATATAACTATTTTAAAATTGTTAGAGACGTCACGTACATTTGTTTTTATCAAATAGATTGTTCATCAAAACGAATAAACGATTGATCTTATTTTTAAAACTTATACATAATAACTAGCATGGTACTCACGCAATGCGACAATGGTTATGGCGGCAACGATGTGGTGGTGGGGGTGACTGTTGTTAGTGGAGGCGGCATCGAGTGATATAGATAATTGATGTAAAGGTAATTAATGTAAAAGATTAATGGAGATATTTTGGATAAATGACTGATGTTGTAATTTAATCAGTAATAGTATTTTAGATAATTTCTTCATAAGTTTTAAGGAGAGGGTTGTTTTATATATTAAATAGTATAAAAATATATATTAGGCATGTATAGGTGAATTATGATTAAGAAATAAGGGTGTTTTAGGTATAAAAAAATGTTAAATTTAAAAGTCAATATATTTTATAATGGGTTATAGATATAGATAATCCCGTCCATAATTTTCATTTCTTTTTCAAAACAAAAATGCATATATATCCATATAGATAGATTTTAATCGAGGAGACTTGACATGGCTACAATTTAATATCTTGTTTATCCGTGGGCCTAGCCCAATATCGCTATCACGTGTATGATGTATGCTTAAAACCATAGATATACATATTCACAGCTCCATACATCAAGTGACATGACAGGCTAGGAATCTAAACATCGGTTTCTTCCAATACAAAAAACCATAAAACTTAAAAAATTTAAAATATATTGGAGAAAAAATATGCTGCTAGCACCTACCTACGATACATGTTGCCATTCTCACGAATATTTTAAATGAAGAATATAATATATAGATTTGAAAGACTTTGAGATAAAATGTGAAGAAGAAAAAAAATAGTTGTAGTAGCACCAACGTTAACCTCCAAAAATATGTATATATTCTCCTTTTTCTGTTTTGGCAAATTACTGAAAATAACACGAATATATTGTTTTACTTTATTTCTACAACGTTCACTTTTTGACGGATGGAGATTCCCTCAAGTTGAAAATAACTTGAGGGGTCAAGTTAGAGATATCATGGCCTTTGATTTATTATCAAGGACTAAGATTCAAAAATGATTATTGAATCTTGACCCTTAATTTTAATCAAAAGGTCAAGAATTTCGTAACTTGACTCAAGTTAAGTGCTTAATTTGAAGGAATCTCACTCCCTCTACAATGACAAGGTTTGTTTTAGCTTTTCTTATATCATCAACATAAATATCTCAGCATAACAAAATTAATAAAAAGTAACATCTTGTCTTGTACTAGCATATATATATTTGTCACTGATGTAAAAATTAGCCCATTTGATAATTAAAGGCCCATTTCTTTAGGAAACTTTTAAGGTTCAATTTCTAACAGATATATATTTAAAACTATTTGAGCTATTTTAGAAATAGTAATGGTAAAATGTTTAGCTGGTGGCCTATTGGTAAGGAATTTGATCTTGGGATGATCCATTTTAGTTCGAGTCTCACTTCTCACATTTGTAAGGGTGAATTAATAAAAGTTTTTTGAGAATCCTGGTTTCCAAAGATACTTGTAACTTAAGACTAGAAGTAGAATAAAATGTAAAGCCCCATATATACACTGTTAATTAATTATTTTGCCTGCCATGTACCAAAATTTTAGGCTAATTAATATACATGATAGAATAATTGTCCTAAATATATGGTCCAACTATTTGTTTCCCCACACTCAGGGTCCAGTTGTGGTCCTCTAAAGTCACTTGCAGAAATTTAAAATTTTAGATTCTAAATATAAATCAGATATATATTTCATTTTTGTATATAACATTTCACAACTTTAAAGCTACAAAAAATTTAAGTAAAATGATAATAATGAGATAAAAGTAAGAGAAATAATAGAGGTATGGCTGGAAGGACCACATTTTGATTTAAACGATAAGTGTAGGCATGCATTTGTGCAACATGTTACAAATTGGACCACTTTTTTGGTCCTTTTTTTGAATCCCATAACTCTCAAAATATATAATATATAAATCAATATAAATAACAATAATTGTACATATATTATATACATATGGTTCATATACCATAGATTATTAAAATTATAATTAATAACAAACCAAACTAAATTTCGATTCTCAAAACAAAATCAATGAAACGAAATGCACACTGTTACATATTTGTTACAAGCACTCAGATATTCAAATGAGTTAATCCGAAGGTTGTGAGTTGCCTTGTTCCGTGTACGGTCTAACAAACGTCCTACGCCACCATACCTCAAACGCCTTTTGTAGATTTGGACAGTTATCGCCTGCCTTTAAGAAACTACTCAACCACCCAAGTAAAATGATCTGTTGATCCTCGAGTGGGAGTGTTAATATAGTCCTCCCAATCCCTTCCTCTACAACCTTACGGTCAAATGACTTGCACCCGTGTTGTAACCAACTGTAATCGTCGATCAATGGCTGTAACCAAGTTTTTAAAAGCAGATGGCGGGTGTCTTTACTTGGTAAAACTTCGCCTCTTCCTATCCCAACAAATAGCCTCGCAGTTATGCAGCTAATGTGGTAACGATTGACTATAGGAACCCGTGGGTGTAGTCCAGCTAATTCTTGTTGGCTAGCCCACATGACTGCATACTCGTCTGCTGCGTGCTTGTCTGCTAATATATCAAGTAACCATGAGAGGTTATCAGCCTCCAAAACCATCTGTTTGATTACCGGGTCCTTGAGCTCCATGGGTTGGTGTGCAAACTCAGGCTGGGCTACTTGTCGGAATAAAAACAACAAAGAACCCAAACAGGTTCTACAAGAGGCGTAAATGGTGTCGTTACAGAGGTCAATAGCAGTTGATGAGCTTGAGTTTGGAAGGGACTTGTTACTTTCTCTTAAAAGTTTTAAGACGATTGACTTCATTTCCCGGCGTCCTTTCTCTTCATTGCTTTTGAGGACGAGCTGGAGCACGTGTGAGAGGGTGTCTTTAGGGGGTTTGGAAACATCAGATGCTACTCGTTTTAATATTGGGCTGACCTGAATACCTTCACTTTGAAGATGCAACACAGAAGCTACCACCCGCTCTTCTTCTTCATCTCCTACCCACGGGACAGCCTCCAGGAAATCTAAGCAGGATTCCATGCATGTTTTGAACCCAAGCTGCTCTGCAACCTGCAAATAGTTCCATGGATCTTGTAAATTATAGAAAGTTGACAAGACTATATTAGCCGGCAAACTGCTCAATGTTTAACAATCAGTGAATCAGACACTAGTAGCTTATTTATGAAAAATGACCACAAAATCATTTAAACTCATAGTAGATAGTAACTGTAGACCCTAACTGACTTAGTTTCAATGATTCAATAGTAAGGCTGCATAATCGGCTCACCACTTCTATGCAACAACTACACATTAAATTAAGCATTTAAGCCTAGTCAAGGGAATCTTTATAATCCCTTTCTAAGTAATTGCAACAAAAATACAATGAAAATAGATAGCTAGAGATTAGAAAAGGAAATGCATCCACAAATACAGTATCTAAACTTAATTACCGTGTTTACTGAATCTAAAATAAATGCATCAACATTATAGCATCTAATTTAAATTTCACTCAACTACTCGGTTTTTCTGAACTTTTTTAAGAACATTCCTTGTAATCATGCCCAACGTTTATCCCACAAGGATATTTGTATGATGGCAACTTTACTGTCATCTTCATCATGTATAAAAGCCACAAAGAACTTAAACCAACCCTTATATGAACATATATGGAATGAGGTCAGAAACCATGTGAGATTTTATAAACCCATCCCATCACCTCTCTCTAACTGAAAACAACAATGCAGTAAAATTTAAAATAAAGCTTGCCATCTTTAACTTTCCCTTCCTCTTTGAAGATCAGAAAAAGAGCCATTGTGGCGATTTGTATTCAACTGGTAAAAAAGTTCAATAGATAGTATTTGAATTCCTAGAATGATAGATGTACCTAAAAGTACGCCTAGTAAAAGAATCAAGAGGAATAAAAAGATTAAAGGCAGAGCTAAGAAAGAGTCCAATTTATGTGTCATACATTGTATGGATTTGGCGTATTTATAGGCTTATATCTTAGGCATAAATATCGTTACTCTTAAATACCTTTTGTGATTTGTAAAATCTTTATGTAAAGTTGTTCAAAGAAAGATTGCCTATTGTCATCAAAGAAGTACGTAATAACTCCCGAGTCAACCAATATTTGTCAAGCCAACTACTACAATATATTCCAGAAAGGTAGAAACTCATTGGTCAAAAAGAATCAAGATTAGTAATATGTTCCATCATCGCCTACTCATCTTCACCCACAAACAATGTAAAATGGGCCAATGGCATTCAAACTACATTATCAGCCAGACTGCCAAACTGCATACCTTTAATACCATTAAAATTAATGACAAATCACTAAAAGAGTTTGTTTTTTGAAGATTCAAAAACATGTTTCTTGGTTGTTCATAAAGATCAGAGACAATCTTTTTACTCATACAATATGAACATTACTAATAAAAATATATGTAGTAGATAAACAAACCATAAGTATTAGGACTTCTATGTTCTCACAATCATGAGCTCCTAACGTTTGGGCAAGCTACGTATGCTTACAAGTATTTAAGTTCAGTTAATCAGTTTGATAAGTTACACAAATAATTATTCATGTAACATTACTTGTATACTTGTGTTTTATCTATTAATTCCTCGAAATCAGAAGTTGTCACACATGAAACACCATAGAAAATGATTATAACAGCTTCAAACGATATAAACACCAGCTCCCAGACTCCCAATCAACCGATCCTAATAACTCAATTATCATATAAAGACTTCCTAAATTCACATCCAAGCATACCATAAAAGATAGAACAAAATCAATAAACACAAAATTGGAAATATAAAAGTGTAAGCAATAAGAATTACCTTAAGAATACGAAGCACACGAGAAACGCTTTGTTTGATCAACCTCTGCTTCAAATCCTTACAATACATCAACCCAACAGTCTCAACATAAGTTTCAACATCCTCACAATCATCAACTTCAATACAACTAAAAGTCGGATGTTGCGCTAATAACTTCTCAGCGAAAAAACTACTATTCTCCTGAACTATATTCTTATGCACACTCAACTTCACAACAAACCCTTGTTTCCCCATTAACACAACTTTTAAATCACCAGTTCCAGGTTCACCAAACTCAATAGAAACCTTTCTAGGCAAATTTTCGGTATTTGGTCTCACTGCAGTCCTGTCAGCCACAACAGGTGTTTCAAGCCCATTTTTCCTTTGATCATCAGGAACAACTACACCATTTTCTGACTTAGAAGTGGCTCTTGATGATGGTTTATTTTCAAGTTCTGATGAATGTTTTTTGTGATCACTAGAATTCTTATTAGGTGGAGCTACTAATGATGAAGATGATGATGATTTAGGCTTGTTTAATGGATGTTGTGGTTTTAAGTTTTTTTGAAACATAACAGGTGATGGACAACACCAAAATCCTTCTGGAGTTACTGCTATTGGTACATTCCTAACCTTGGCTTGCCCTTTTGTTGTTAGTCTAATTTCAGCCATTTTTACATTACACACTTCAACAAATATACATTGAAGTTTATAAAACAGAAAAAGGACTAACACCGACAATTAAAACAAAAAAAATATCAAGATAAATTCATATCTTTTTTGATAAAGATTCTTTTTTTATTTTCAAGAATGAATGGAAAATAAATAGTACACAGAACATAAAAAAAAAAAAAAAAAATTCAAAAAAGCAACAATCTTTATCTTAGAATGCTAACATTAAAAACCAACTAAACTTCAATTTTTTCTAAATAAAGATTAAATTTTTTCCATTTTTCATGGTGGGTTTCAAGTATTAATGGAAAACAAACAACACCCAGATCACAAAACACAAAAATTTGCAAGAAAGCAAGAGGCTTTACCTTTGAATGTTGATCAAGATTTATTGAAATGATAAAAACATACTATTATGAAGATGATAAAAAGAAGGCCCAACAAAAAGATAAAGAGAGTGAAAGAGTGTGATGATGGGATGATGCTTTTTCAGTCACTGGGTATGTATGTTTTGTAGCAAAATATTACAGCTTTTGATTTAAAATTATAAATTAGTGGGGCAAAAGGAGAAGTAGTGTATGTCCTATATGTGATAATCACTGTTTCTGAAAGTGAATGTGATGGGGGCTGTCTGTCAATCTTGTTTTTTGCTTTCTTATGTTTTTGCTTTTCAAGTGTAGTGATGATGAATGGTGCCTACACTAGTGTTGATCTTTGTAAAGGAGTTAAAAAGAATAAAACTTTAATTAAAATCAAGATTTGTCACAGAACATCCCATAGAAGATGCCCTTTGGCCCCTTAATCCTTTTTTACAAAAGATCAATGTTATCCGCGTAATGCGGCGACAATAGTAAAGAAGATGGTCTGTTAGAGATTTTGGGTAGTTACATAAAGAAAAAAAAGAGTTTAAAGACAAATCTGATAATTCAAAGCCATATTTACCTAATATAAAATATGTCATTTCTTTTGTTATTATAGATTGGTATGTTAGTCGTTCGAAAAATAAAAATAAAAATTTGTATTTTACACACTAACACCTTTAATTTGACAAAATATACATATATTACACCTACGGGTTTACTCGGTTTGGATTATATGAAAGAATCAAGTATTCGATTTATCATTAGGTCACCTCATCTCCGTACCGTTAAACCAAAAGTTCTTTAATATTAAAGCTAATTTATGTATCCATTGGATATCTTTTTGTTTATTATGTAGTTTTGTTTTTATATACGTTTGATATAACGTAGATAGTTAACATTAGAATATGTTATTTTTAAAAAATGTATTTTAAAGCATCAATAGTTCATTACATTGTAAAAAGATTTATACACATGTACTATGATGTGATCCAAATATAATACAGCGTGAAATAAATATGTGTCTTCGTATTGATATTTACATAATTTCATCTAGAACTAAAATCCAATGAACTATATACTTAGTATACAAGACTAGATCTTTCATCTAATTATCATATACTCATATGACCGAAAACATTAAAAATGCACATAAGTGTACTAAACTAAACAAAGTTACACTTTTTTTTTTGCTACAAAACAAACCAAGCAAACTTAAATAGTTAAATAGCTAGGAGTCATTTTCCCACTTCAAAGTTCAACCCTTTAAAATTGTGAAAAATCGTAGATACCCTCCAAAGTTAAGATACTATATTCTGATTCTGTGTGTGGACTGAAATATCGGTACACAATCACAGCTGTCAAGATCTCAATGGTTCTATACCCTGGCGTGACCAATTTTTGCTTTTTAAAAAGTACATGTTTTTGACATAAGACTGTTTTATATTATTGTTATAGTAATTTTGTGTGACTTTATTTGCATTTTTTGGTTTCCGTAAGATCTGATATAATGATGTATAAATTATGTAAAGAAATTAGAAAACATGACAGACTTTCAGTTAATAATGGAGACACTTGCTTGTAAATGTCAACTTCTTCAGGAATCATTTTTCTGTATATCATAAACTGGATTTCAAAGGTATACTTAATCAAAATTGAATGATATTTTCATGCATTTTTATAACTTAACTATTTGATTTATAGGTCGAGTAGATTAATATTTGTCATGTCATCTCAACATGTATGAAACATAATAATGATAGTACTTTGCATACTTTCATTTATAAGATAAATTTAAATAATATATAATCTATACTATATTATAAAGCAAAAAGTCTCTAAATTTTCAATATTAAACTTAACTTTTCAATAATGATTTTAAGTATTTTTCAAAATACTCATCTTATCTATTCTATATTTACCTAAAATAACTATAATACCTTTTTTCTCTCATTAAATTTCAACCAATCATTTTTTTTTTCTCTCCTCCATAAATCACTTATTCTTCCAATTCATTCAAAATATTTTATCTCAAAAACCGTATATCGATAAATTATAAAAATTATATGGGTGTTCTTAAAATTTCATGCTCTTTCATTAGAGATGTCATTCGATATACTTTCGACGATTTTTTAAATCCGATGGCGGAACCCGTACAGTTAAGACATTTGACTATCACTACCTATGACCTATCACCCCCACCATCTCACCGCTGCAACGTGCGGGTACTTACTTATTCTCGTGTTTATATAAACATGTTTATCCTAATTATTATTGATTCAATATACACTATATATAAATGCAACCTTGAACATCTCAAAGGTAACATGTATCATAAAACAACTTGTTATAAGAAAAACTCTTGTAAGTTTTTATTTTTTTCTACAATTGGCAAAAGTATCACTATTGAACATATTAGTAGAAGCCAAAGAAAGAAACATCAAAAGTGGAAAATGACCAGAAAAAACTTGAAGTGTTACTCCATTAGAATAGAATATTGGCATGTTTAATAAACAAAGAAAAGTATGGTATGTTGAGTGAAGTTGAAGGGAATTGGTGAATAATTTAGTAATAATAGTGCTTAGAAATGGGGAAAAAACGCAGTTGTCATGTGCACATTGTGCCTGTTTAATCAGATGAAAGTTTGTACATTGTTCTAAGCAGGTTGACCAAATTCCATTCATTAATCCATGTTACCTCAATTAATCCTTACAATTTTCCACCTTACATCATTTATATTAGATTTCATTAGATTTTTGAGAACTATCTCTTTGTAGATATTAAATTTGTCCATCTTTTATATAGATTTAGTTGTCATTATGAAAATGGAAAATTCGATAATAAAGTAAGTGACCTAGAATTGAACCTTAAAAATGTGTGGTGTATATTTTAACTTAGAAAAATGGTGCACTTTTGCTTTTATAGGTGGCTTGAAGGAGAAGTGCGAATTATAGTTGTTGCAAAATGATGATCATGTGGAAAAAGGGAACCATGTTGTCATATCATTCATTATCCTTCCTTAAAATTAGAATATATCTCCCCTTTGTTTGATATTATGGGTTTTAAGTTTAAAGATAGTTGGTAAGATGTAAATGTATGCATAGAATATAATATATTATATCTATTGTTCAAGACTTCAAGTATAAATTATAGTATTTTATGTATGCAAATGATAATATTTTATGGGTTGTCACTTATCAGCCTTTGTTTTCACGCATAACATGCTATTATCAACAAGAGTATTATTTTAGAAAAATAATTAATCAACTTAATTGGTGTGCCTAAAGATATGCCTAAAACTTTAAGAATTTGACCTATGGGTTCCACTAATTTTCTTTCCTAATCTTACCCCCTGATTTTTCCACATGTCATCATCTTACAATTAGGCACATCTTTAGACACACCAATTAAGTTGATTTATCATTATCCATTATTTTACCATCCTACAAAAGTACAAATATGCCCATAAATCATCTTATAGACACAATGTCCAATCATCCAATACATTTATAAAAGAAAAATGAAATAGATAATGCTGAAGTCTCGAAATCTGTTGGTTATATACCAAGGAGAAAAATAAGCGCACCCTCTTACCAATGTGTCCTTTAAGAAGGTAAATCACGCTAACCGGACCACACAATGGGGAGACTTGAACATTTGACGAACTTGTCACACACCCTTGATAATGAATTAAGACGCTTGATAGAGGCGATGGCACACCATTAGTAGAGTTGTAAATAGTAATGGCGCCCAAAACCGGCTGAAGCTACTACTGGCACGACTTTAGAAATGTAGGGTTTTAGATCAATTTACCCCGTGTCAAACTCAAACCCCCTACATTTCAATATACATACTATACTGGTTCTAAAAGTTCTAACAAACAACATTCATGACAGGTACACTGCAAAAGCAAGCAGTAACTGACCTGTATACAAATTACTAAATTAGTGCAAAAAATCTATTCCAGATTGGGGAAAGGTGAATGACAAATTGTTTTCCGGGATGTTATAATTCCTGTTTACCGCTTTTTGATCTCAACTTGTATATATAATAATTTAATAACCCACTAAAAATAGGCAATGGTTTTATTAAAGCTAAAGCTAATTCTTGTTCCTAGCAAACTTGAAGACAAAACATGTAAAATTCTACGAAAACTACATTTCACTAAAAGAAAAAAAAACTACATCTGAGAGATTATTCACGTCCAGGATTTGATTCATGAAAGACATCTTGTGCATTGATATCACTGCCTCTTCACCCAACCCCTGCAATTCACGGCACCACATCTGCATTGGCACCCTTCGCCATCTGCCACCTTATACATGTAATCAAAGCTCAATTCTTCACCTAATGCAATCTGTACGTGAAAAAAATGTTATAAAACAAAGCAGTATGATTAGAAGCATTCATCCGATACAGTTCACCAATTATTTGGCTGAAGAATGATGAATACAAAAAAGTGAATTTCTTACATCTCGACTAGCATAGAGACCAATGTGCGACGTCTGGGAATCTAAACTTTCAATAAGAACTTGATGATTCTCAAGATTGGGAGAGCAGCTACAAAAATCACATGATTGTTAGAATAACAGACTAATAAAATGTGACACGCATGAAATGGAAATATTAGTAGTGAATAAGCATGTAAATAAATGGATCATTTCCTTCTATACTTGGTTTAGTTCCTGGTTTGGTATAGTAAAAGTCAAACTAGCACAGGAAGACAATATCGCCCTATGTTTTGAAGATCTATAACGTAAGTAAACTAATAAAAACATGGGATTTGCATGAATAAATTTATTGAGTCATCGTTTCATCCCGTTACCAAGCATTTCAACAAACATGTTTCTTGAATTTTTCTGACTCCATACACATCCACATTACTGTCTATTAACCATAGCATTAGCACTATAGAGATAGAGTCAAATTTGAAGGATAATAAAGAGATATGTGGCAAATTTGACCCAATTACTTAATAATGGGTCGATCATGTGATGCTTATACCTAACAGGTAAGAAAAGGCTTAAAAAGAGATTAATCATAAGGCACCTAAGGTCTAATGAGAATACATTACATCTTAAAAATCACTTAGTCAACCCCACCAGTTCAGATTTCAGACCTGCTACCCAACCCGCCTATTTGTCACCTCTAAAAGAAAGACAAAACCTCCAATACTAAAAAAGTAATAACAGGAGAGAAGCTATTTTACCTGTGATTTATGTAACGTGATACATTCCCATACTTGGTCGCATCAATAGCGTACGTAGCTTCTCCCTCAATTAGTCGGACCATATCGTTAACACGAGCATCAATCTCATAAATAAAACTGCAACCTTGTATACCATGCCTGGTGTTCCCAAATCAAGTATTAATAACTTTTTATTTGTATATACTTCATACAAATAAAGAAAATGGGTTTTACTTATTATTGAACTGGAAAAATATCAAACCTATGGCGCCTTTTATTTGCTTCATGCTCGTCTACAACCTCACCGATATACTCGGAAACAAATGTGCCTCGATAGATTGGTTCCCCAGCTCTCACCGCCCAACCCTGCGAGTTTGATGTAGTGAAGCCAAAAACTAATAATCCTAATAAAAATAAACATAGAAATAATGAGATTACCTTGTCCTCTGTTTTAAAGATCTCCAACTTCACCCTAACCCCATTTTGTAAAACCCTATTCTGGCAGTATTTATTGCAGCTGCAGCTGCTATTGCATTCATATACCAGGTACCCCTCCTAGCGAACATGAAACTTTAAACATAACTATGGAGTGTGCAATGACAACGAAACATTATAGATCTATGGAAATCTGAATTTAAATAGGGAGTATGAGTCTACAGGCGGCAATTATAAAATACATACATCCAAGAGGGGTCTTTGTGGTATTTAAGGTTCCCGTCAACCAATAGGCTGAGAGTTCTAGTCCCATGGTGGACTTCTTGTGTAGATGTGTGAATAATTTGCATTTTCTTACATAAATAACTAATTTAAGTCAAAAGGTACAAGTCCCTCGTGGCATAATCAAGTGCTTACTACCTCCCAAATTGCTTTATTAGATAGATGGGGATGATTACATTGTGACCATTATATGATTATTTAAAACCTCCTAAACTGCTTCATTCAATAGTGTCTTTGTGTGAATGCATGTTTCTATCGGTGCGGTTAGTCACAACACCATTTGTTGTCAAAGAATTTAAAATGAGTAAACATAATTACCTCAAGGATGATCCGGCCTTTGTCATCGTAAGGGAACCTTCCTTTCATGGATTTACCATATATATCCTTTGCATCTTCATAATCATTATCAAAAAGATATACATGATCACATGCCTTCGGAGAGCACGTCGAATGTGCACACCCACAACCTAACTGTAAACTCTGCCAAAACACAAAAACAAATAAGAACTAAAAGCTAAAACACACTCACAATAAACAAATAACTACCTGTGATCCAATGTCAAGAGACTGATCAAGTAACGACTTTGTGACATAGGTAAAGCTTTCCCAAGGCAAAAAACATACATTACTCGGACCATCATCACTGTGAATTGACCCTAAAAGATGTTCATCCACTACACAAGCAATTGGTACTGACTCCTTTCCAAAGCTGATGTCATCGCACAAAACAATACCTCTCTCAGAAGCTTCTTGTCGAGAATTGTTAAAATTAATGATATAATGACACTCATCCATAGGCCACTCCGATGGTGGATGTGTTTCAGTAACGGGCCCCACAGAACATTCTGGAAGAGCCTTCAAAGGAGGCAAATGATTTAAATCATCTTTGACTGATTTACATCCTTTAGGACAAGTATACCCCTCTTGATGCCACTCAATTACAATACTACGTTCACTGCAAAGCTTTGCTGCTTTGAGGTACAAACGTTCAGGCAACATTCCATATTTCTTCTCCAGTGATGCGTGGAAGTTAGTCCGGCAGCATGCAGTGTGAGCTATTGACAGAAGCTCGAGGTTACCTGGATGCGGTTTGGTTTTGGTAACTTTCGAATACAGTAACTTTGCAACATCAGAACATTCAGACTCGGCTAATCTACCGAGACTGATTGCTTCAGATGACTGAAATTCCCCTTCTACAACTTGTCCAAATGGTTCTTGCATGTGTTTCTTTATAAGTCCATCACTTGTGTTTAGCAATTTAAAAGTGCCCTTTTTGAATCTTCTACCAGGTTTTAATTTGTTAGCATAGAAAGTCAAACCTGAACCCCTCTTACGTGGACCACTAGGATTGGAACCCATGTGAGCTGCTTGATGGTGTCGACCAAGATCAGGTAACAAGTCAAATCTCAGCCCACAAAACCGACAAATGAACCTTTGCAATCCACCTTGATTATCAGTATTATTCACATTGTCTACTCGAACCGAATCATCGCCATGAGTGATGCTCTGCAGTTGCTTGAAATTGGAGGGATGATGGGAGACCACATGTGACCATAGTTGGTCAGGATTCCCGAAACGATTACCACAAGGAATACATTGGTAAAGCATACACTGCTCTACAAACTCAACTTGGTGTCTTTCCTGAACATGTGCTTCTAGAAGGTTATTTTCTGTAAAAGAATCAAAACACATGGCACAAATGTAGCGTTTGAACACTGATTGTGCTTCCCTTTTATGATTATCGATCCAGTGTCTAGCAAGCATTTGGTCATCAATAAACTCCACCAAGCAGATGTTGCACTTGATAATAATACTTTCGTCATTGTTATTGTTATTCGTCACAAGATTGACTAATTCTTCATTTTGTGCAATGCTATCACTGTTAAACCCCCAAAGCCTAGTTATTCTTTCTTTTTCACTGCACACCAACTGCATCAAAAAATGTCGGGTTTTTATGTCTTTTGAAGCTTCAGAAATTACCCATTGGAGCTGGATTTCTTTAGGAACCGGGCTTCTTAAAGAAAGAACACTTTTAAAAAACTTGTAGAAGAGCTCACATGCTTGATGTAGATGTAACTTTTGCTCGTATGATTGACAACTTTTAAGAAGATCTACATACACTTCTTTTGAAACAATCCTACTCTTTCCATTCCTAGCCCGTTTTAGCCAGTTTGGCAAGTGTCTCTCACAATACAAAGCATGCTTCGTCGGAGTTTCATGGCAACCAACATTTTCACCTATACAACGCACAGGTTCAGCCCCATTGTACTCGATCTCGGGAGTATCAAAATGACCTGATAACACAATCTCTTTGCAATTATTAGCCTCCGGAGGCTCTCGTGATTCAAATTCTATCTTTCTCTTAAGTTTGTTCTCAGGCGGAGAAAGTGAAAATATCCCTATATCCTTGTTGGATCTGTGTTTTTTACAGGAAGAAGAACCGGGTAGAGCCCGATGTTTGCATTTAGTACCAAGAACGGTAGTACCATCACACATATGTGCATCAGTTGGAGGCAGGATGACATCTGCCTTCACTAAATTAGTGGAAAATCGAGACGCTAAATGTACACAGCAGTAAACATCACCATCATTTGCCCATCGAACACACCTTCTTCCTTTAGCTTCAATGAAAGCCGTACACTGTTTATTCTTATTTACTGGGATCATATCTAAATCTTTAAAACGGATCTCTTGATTATTTTCAGATTCAACTACAATCTCGCCCCATCCATCTATAGTTTCAGTTGTTCCCAATAAAGAAAGTTCACTGGTAGGAGCCCTAACAGTCCCATCAAAAAATGTGGAGTCAATCTCAACAGGCTTGGTTTCCAACGGTAGAGGATGCACCTCGGCCCGACGAATTTCAAGCTTAGGCCTTTTTCTGCTGACTTGAAGACCCATGTTTGGAAAAACTTCATCGCTTTGTTGTTCTATGTCTCCATTGCTGAATGAAGGATTCGACATTGAAAACCATTTCATAACCTCAGGTTTCATGGTTTTCCACTCAGAACTGACTTCAGGCTGTACTGATGAAGTTGGAAGGGTGTGCACTTCATTCCAATTAATAGCATCACTTAACTCCTAAATAAAATATACAAAAATAAAAAACAAAAAACCAGTTCAAATGCGTTAAATAACACTGCTTGCACTAACACACAAAAAAACGTACCTCCTTCAGTATTTCAATAGATTCGGCACTATGAGCACTCTTACATTGTTGTACCCATGTTGCTAAAGAATGTTCCAGCCAGCTAGAATCTATAAAACGCTGCAATATCATCTGGGAAAGAAAATGGCAATAATTAGGGAGCATGCCCATTTATAAAAAGGGTTCCAAAAGGATAAAGTGCATCACAGGTTTAATTTAACGTAAATTTCAGATTTAAACTCATCTCCCAATTTTTACAACTTAGACACTAGATGTTACACCCCTATCATCAAACCAACTTCCATAAACATAAATACATATATATATGGGAAAAGGGAATATAAGGTTGTCCGGCACCTAAGCTTAGGTGTGGAACCCCTCACATACTAATATTTTATTATCTCTTTTTTAATGAATAAATGCATGGGACCCCATGATTTTTATGGATTAAAAAAACAATATGTGAGTGTTCCACACCTAAGCTTATATACCCGACAGCCTTATATTCCCATCCCCCTATATATATGTGTGTGTGTGTTTGTGTGGATTACGAACTTATGATTTGCCAAGTAAAAAGAAGTATAAGATAACAAGTATCCAAAGAAAGCAAATCATTTACATTTTCAAGTTTAAGAAGCATATTCCCAAGATCAAAATAATCTTTACATCTAGAAGCTTCTAACGCGAAATCCTTCCACACTGCCACGCTACGAGCAGTCTCAGTCAGAGCCTATGAAGAAAGAGTGTGAGTAAGGTTTGCAGAGTATGGTAGTAATAATAATAATGATAAGAGTAATTAAAACAAATGAAATAACTGAAAGTAATGATACATGGACACGAACCTCACTGTTCAACTGTTCAATGGTATTTATCATGCTAACAGCAATCTTTTGCATAACAAACCGGCGTGCAAGAGTCAAATCTTTGACCACCTTCACACCAACTTTATGTGATCTATATGCAATAGGTTCGGGAAATTCATTGATTGGGCGAAGAAGTAGCACATCTGCCCATGAATAATTTCTTTTTCGGGGAAAAAATATTACAAGATATTGTTTTCTGCCATGAGTAGGCTTTGCTCTCACAGTCGATAATGGCCAGTCAGACCTAGCACATCTTATTCCTGCTTGCCACTTTCCCCTCCACTATATTTATCAAAGGAAAAAGAAACACACTTCATTGAAAATATCCTTGGAAGATGATGTGAGACATTAAAAGTGAAAACTTGAAGATTTACCTTGACCCAAACTGCCATGGGTTGGTCTTCTTCTAGCCATTTCGCTTCAGACCGAGAAGACTCACACTCATGATTGCCACCTGGAAACTCCCTTCCAACTGTATCACCATCTAAACTATCTACTCCGGAATCACGAGTGTTAGAATCATCAACATCAAGTTCATGGCATGGCTCATTATTATTATAATGACCTTCATCAAGTTCACCAAAGTGTTCATCATCAGATGTTTCTGCATTATCTACTTTGGTATTATCGACATGTGTGACACCATTGGACGCTCCATCATACACAAAAGGGTTTTCAGAACCCTGATTAGGGCTATTAGACTCTCCGCCGTAATTTACACCACTAAAAGGAAGCACTTGCATGATGATTACTCAATAAAATCTGTTTTACCATAAAAAATCTATATCATAATCCATTTATTAATAAACATTAAATGAGGAATCCACTAAATAGAACTCATAAACCAAATACATACTCCTATGGATTATGGAACATGTAAGTAGGCAATAAAACAAGCCACATTGTATCTTTATTACATTAATTATCTAAAAGCATCTAAAAAATACGGATCTCATTCAAATGTCACGCAATAAACGTATTCAAGGCGAATTACGGAGTGAACCACAGTTTATTTCGCCACAGTTTAAAATTATATTCGATCAGCAGAAGATGAGATAATTCATTCAAGACAACTCCTCGTGCATACAAACATCTGTAAATCCTGAATTTTTATGAAAGAGGGTAATATCTCTTGTAGCATTGGATGAAACTTTATAATAAAAAAAACACACCTATTTGTTAATGGAAGAGAAGAAAAGTTTGAAAAATATAAAGTTTTAAAAGATGTACTGATAAACCACAAACTTCTTTTCTTCTTAGTGATCAGAATCCAACTTCGATCAAGGATAAGAAGTCCCGGCGAGAAAACATTTACTAATAAAATTAATAGCATTTTAGCCTATAATTAGCAGGTTCATCATGCAGAATCTTTACTAGTAACAAACAAGAACAAATAAATCCCAGAAATAGTATTTGGTAAGCTCAATGCATTCCAAATGTTAAAAAAGTACAAAACCCCCAAATTTACTGGCAAAGATTGTATCTTTCTTAAATATTTATGAAAAGCCAGTTCGATAGAAAGCTTTCGAAAACGCAGTGCAATAATGCGACAGTTTACATAAAACATAATGAAAACTAAAACAAAACTACTACCTTTTTCAAGTCCATATGTAATCAAAACACCAAAACAAGAAAGAACCCACAGATTAAAACCCTTAATTAACACATTGTTGGACTATATTTGAACAAAAAAAACCTATAAACAAAAACTTAAACTTTTATTTTTTTTAAAAGAAAAAACAAGATTCTGACACAGAAATAAAAATTAGGTCTTTTTTTTGTTGGTGACCTAAAACAAAAGGTGGGTCCAGATCAAGAAATCCACATCAATTGATTGACACATCTACGAAAACCCAAACTGAAAAAACAGAATTAGGGTTCAAGATTATTGATATTCAACCCTTTATTGAATTAAAGTTACAAACTTTATACATTTACTAGCTTAAATTTTTTATGGGGTTACTTAAAAAATAGTCCTTTATTATTGTATCCTATCCTATAAGGGCATAACAATATTATAAGTGGTAAAGGGTCACCAAGAACAAATATATGTATGTACATATTATATATCTACATATAGATATGTATATAGATACATGTTTGTTATATGTATAAGTAAATGTACCTTTTGGAGTGTTGAGGGTGAAGATCACCTAAAAGCCATTGTTGGTAGATTTGGTATTTTTTGTTGTCATTAAAAAAAGTAAAAAATATAATCTAAAGAGATTTTTTATTATTTTCGTATGTAATTTTGGGAACTAAAAAAAAGTGGGCATGTACCAGGTCCAAAACGAACAAGACGACCTGGAATATGGATGATGTGAATGCAAAGGGGATATGAGAGAGAAAAAAAAATTAACAAAAGTATGGTGGGTTTTGTGTGAAAGTTACAATAATAATAATAATAAAATATATTAACTATTAAAAATGTATATTTAAAATTAAAATTTTAAACCGAGAGTAATGAATATTGAAGTGTGTAACAACAAACAATGGTACAAAGATTAACGCACTCCCGAGTCCCGAGGTTTTTAGGGAAGAAAAGAAAAAAGTTTGAAAGGTGAGAAAATTAGAAGTGAATCATGAATAATGATATACGAGAGAAAAATAACATGTGATGTATGGTAGGGTGATAGGTTATAGAGTGTGATAAGTTATAAGAGATGATAGGTTATGGAATATGACAGCCAAATGCCTTAGTCGTACGGGCTCCTCTCTCGAATTTAAAAATTCGTCGAAAGTATATCGGATGACCTCTCTAAAGAAAAAACATGATATTATAATACTACCCATATAATTTTTATAATTTATTGATGTACGGTTTTTAAGATGAAATATTTTGAATGAATCAGAATAATAAAATGATTTATGAAAAAGAGAGGTAAAAATAAATAGTTGAGATATGAGGGGATAAGTGAAAATGTTTAGTTAAAAGGTTGAAAGTTTCACTAACTCTCTTTCTTAATTTTAATCTTAACTTTGTGAGATGAAATATGTAAATGTGTATTTCACTAACTTAATCTTAACTTTTAGTTTTGTCACATGTCATAATCTTATAATTATAAAGAATTATCATTTTCCTTTATAGTTAATAGAAAATGATCAATCCTTTTAAATATTTTCATAAAAATCATTCTAAAACCTTTAAACCATGACATGTGTATTATACTAACTCTTTTTTTAAACTTAACTCTTGATTTTTCCCTAGTCATAATTTTATAATTAAGAGTATTACTAGGATGATTGGTTAGGATGATTTATTATTTATCTTAATTAATATATAAATAGATATAAATAAATGTTATATGTGTAATACTTATACGATATTTTTTTTTTATGCTTTTTATATTTATATGTTTTTTTAGTCTAAGTCATATATAATATTTATATACGTTTTGAAAGGCTAAAATATATTTTTTGTTTGTATGATTTTAATTATTACATAAAGAAAAATATAAATCCTTCTAATATATTTGGATATTGAAATTTCTTACAATCAATTTATGAAATCATTAAAGAAAAATGTATGGATCACACCAATGGAAATTCTAGGTTATTTTACTTTTTGGCATTAATTTGGGAAAATTGAATATGCAGTTGACTGCAAAGTTCATAAATGCAATCACACACATATTATATAAGGGGATAACTTGGATGATGTTAACATTATTTTGGTTGGATGATGTTGCTCTCACAAACCATTAAAATTATGGGGGGCTTTTTGACATATGTAGAAATTGATTTAAGTGAGTTTGTGAGAGCAACATCATCCAACAAAGATGATGTTAACATCATAAATCATTTTCCCATCATATAAGTAATTGATACATTACAAAAATGTCTTCCTAATTTTTAAGATAACTTCATAAAAAAATGTTAGTAGTTTACTGTATCCAAGTTAAGCCCTCTTAATTTATGGATGAGATTTCCATTAAGAAACTTGTTTGATATATATTTTCACACTTAGTAAAAATCACAATTTGATTTATGAAGTTGATATATAACTTAAGAGGGTTCATCTTAATTTTATGGGAAAAAGTTAGGTAAAACATGCAGTACATATCTTAGGTAAAGCAGATGGATAATTATGTAAAATTCAGAGGGGGTTTATGTAAAACTCAGGAAGGGTTATGTATATTTCTCAAATTCAAAGGTTTAATCTGTAACTTTTTTTAATGTTGCAGTATCTAAGCTTAGATAAAGTCTGTATTTACTACCTTTTTTAATGTAACTTTTTAGATTAAAGAATAAGGCTCCTGGATTAAGGCCACAAAAAGCGGGAAGAGAAATTTGAAATAAATAAATCATTTCGTATCGACCTATTTCTAATAAACTTTATGGCCTGCCTTTGCCTAAGACATTGACAAGGGCGAGAAAGGATTTATTGTTAGTTTGGAGGATGCAAGTCCTCACAACAAACACCATATCTACAGTAAAAATATCAAAAATATATAATGATTTTTCAGTATTTGGACTGCTGCTAGTCCAACTTTGCTACTATAGTAGTTTTGTATTTAGTTCATGGTCAATTTGTTGAAGGTGGATGGTGTCTTTTATTTTTTAAACCTGAAGCACGACTTTTCAAAATTTCAATGGTTTTATGTTTACAAAAATCTTACATTCATAATCAACCTTATCAAATATTTTCTGTTTTATTTTTAGTATTTATATTAAAAATACTTGTTATGTACTCATTAAATACTTGTAATATTTCACCGTTAATTTAAGTGTGCCAATTTTGTTGCAATAAATTGTTTTACTTGATCATTCGTGTCTTCTCCTTTTTTTGTGTGTTAAAGTCTTATGAGTCTAAGTCAAGTTACTATACATAAGACAAGTTACTATAAAAACAAGATGACTTATACAAGCCGAGTCAAGCTACAACAATGTAAATAATTCTAGAAGTTTGATACTGTTGTAATACTTATGGTTATAATCAACTGTTTTTGTTATTTATATATTTTGATTTTTTCATTGTTATTTTGGATATAAATTTTAAGTTTATATTTGAAACGAGAAATTCCCTTTCTCCTTTTTCATCATCTTTCTCATTCTTTCCACAATTTTTCTTTATCTCTATGTATATTGTTAAGCAAGCACCAGAAATTGAAAAAATAATCAGCGTTACAACGGAAAATTTTTCACGGAACTAATGGTTTCTTGGCATTTACCCTTCAAAAATTAAAAAAATTGAAATAAAATCCATCAATAAGTCTCTTTCACCTCAAATGACCGAATCCATTTACTTTGGGCTTTTCATGCCAGTCTTCACGTTAATGAATTCACGCCCAACGCGAAAGGGTGTTTAGTCAACGGTTTTAAAAAAGTGTGTTAATGGGCCACAAAAGCATTTTTTTATCAAACACATGTAAGGCCCAATTAGAGAGTATCTATCTTTTAAGAACCCCTCCGCAAGCTTTCAAGGCTTCAATAGAGTAGAAAGAAATACTTATTGGACCGGATTCAATTAGCCTAGTTATTTTGCAAAGACAAGATATCTGTAGATTCTTGAATTATTAAGTTATTTAAACTTTAGATGTAGAAATTAAAATACATACTATACCTCTACAGTTATATCCTTAACTTATATAAAACGTTTTAGTATATTGTACAGTAACATATATATTTTTGAAATTTAATCTTGGATATTCCAATGCCTTACGCAAAACAAATAAGTCTTTTCATAATTTAATTTGCTAATGAAATAACTTCTCATTGAATTTTTTTTCTTTCAAAAAAAAAATCATCTGCAAGAACCAACACAAAAAAATCATTTTATATAACTAATTAAAAATATTTACTTTTAACGCATTACACAAATATTATGTATTAAACCGTTCTTTTTCCTCTCGTGTGAGGGTTTTATATCTTTAACTTTATAAGATTACGTGACCCTTGAAAATTTACTGTTTTTCCAAACCTCATACCTTAAAGTTTATATCTCGTGTGAGGGTTTTACTTTTATGGTTTTTACCATTTAATATATGACTAGCCAGATGCGGTATCATTTTTTTTAAAAAAAGGGGACAAAATAAAAAGATGCATAAAAACAAATGGGAGCAAAAATTAAAATTATTAGAGTAAATTACACTTTTCGTCTCTGAAGTTGGCACATTTTTCACTGTTCGTCCCTTAAGTGAAAAAATTACAAATTTGACCTTAAAGTTGACAGATTTTTTCAATCATCGTTCCTCGCCAAACGTCGTTAGGTTTCAGCCGTTAAGTCGGACACGTGCAACACACGTGAGGGACTGAAACTGCAAAAAATGACAAGTTCAGGAACGAAAACTGAAATTTACTTTTCTATTGTCATCATCTTCATTTTTTCCAGCTGACTTTCGTCGGAAAATTCGCCGGAAAACTTAAAATGCCGATATCTTACTCGTTTCTTCGAATCAGACCATGAAATCACCACCAAACTTCTCAAAATTAATTTACGCATGAATCCTAACAAAAAAAAAATCTTAAAATGCAGATATTTCATGAAATGTAAATGAAAAGCATCGTAAATGAAATTGTAATTAAGATCCAGTTGACCAAAAAAATCAACAAATTAGCATGGAACTTGTACGTACTGACAACTTTGAGTACGATTAACTTATAACCGAAACGAGATTCAATGAATCGGTTGTCACACCCAAATTCTTTGTACCTCAATCTACTAATCTAACTATTGTAACAACTTAATAACCTTAACGATTGACCAGTAAACTATATCGAAAACCTTACGATGAAACTAACATCTAACTAAATCGCCACAAATGAAAGGTAACGAGTCGCTATGAAACTTAACACAATACTAGATGAATCAATAGTAAACTTGTAACAACTTCCAGAATGAGATTTCGACGTAAGGATTTCACGAACAACGGATTTAAAGTTTCTATACAAAATATAGAACAAGAGCTATAATCAACCAAATGACGAACTGTAAATTGCTTTGAACTTCTATGACATAAACTAACAATCAGGTGACGATGATCGGAATTTTTGATGCAGGGGCTTGTCAGGCCTCCTGGTCCTTTCGTCCCTCTTTGCTTCCTCTTTATATATATTTCTATTTTTTCGATCTTATGTCTTTGCCTCATTGACAAAAACCAAACTCATATGAAGGTCTCTCCCCATTTTGTACTGTTCTTTTTGGTGCAAAGCTTATGGAATAATAAATGAGGCACACCATTGGTATCTTAGTGAGGAGCACGTACACCTAATCTAACATGGACTTATTTGCGAAAACAGAAATATTGCATTCTTGGAACAAAGTAAATCGTACAGAAATATTGCTCAAAATCCATGTTATTGGTATTTTGAGTTTTCCGGCAAGTGTTGAATTTGAAATCTTTTGGTTAGGATTCGTGCGGAAATTAATTTTGAGAAGTTTGGTGGTGGTTTCGTGATCTAATTCGAAGAAACGAGTGAGATATCAACATTTTAAGTTTTTCGGCGAACTTTCCAACGAAAGTCAGCCGGAGAAAATGAAGATGATGACAACAGAAAAATAAATTTCAGATTTCGTCTCTCAACTTGTCATTTTTTGCAGTTTCAGTCCCTCACGTGTGTTGCACGTGTCCGACTTAACGACAGAAACTTAACGACGTTTGGCGAGGGACGATGATTGAAAAAATCTGCCAACTTTAAGGTCAAAATTGTAATTTTTTCACTTAAGGGACGAAAAGTGAAAAACATGCCAACTTTAGGGACGAAAAGTGTAATTTACTCAAATTATTATAACAAAATTTTAAATATCAAATAAAAAATTCAATTTCAAATGGTATATATTAACCCTCTTGTCCCATTTTGGTACCAAAGAGTTACAACCCAAACTTTTATAGCATCTTCGGTAGTTAAAAACTTTTAATCATGTATTCTCATTATAGCTGATTGGTTGATCACCGACTTTACATGCTGGAGGTCTCAGGTTCGAGACCTGAAAAAGACATTTGAAGGAATATCACAATGAAGTACTTCAGTGAAGCATGTTTGAGTCTTGTAGAGGGGACATGGTTTTATCTCAATTAAATGTCGTGCCTTCGGGTGGTTTAGTTGGGAGTTTATCCTCCTACTAGGTATTGAGGATGAAGGGGCTTTCAATCGCCAACCCGGTTAAGACAACGTAAGCTAAATATCCTATTGCGAGCGAATGATCCACACCCTTAAAAAAAAAGTTATGTGTAAAAATATAATCACTACAACAAATTAGTCAATTCTACACATTTTATTCTACGCAATTTTGAAAAGTGCGTAAAATATTGTTGGATCGTTCACACTATAAATGTGTACAAAATGTATACATCAATAAGTGCGTACAAATTTAAAAGTTTCACATTTAAAAGTGTGAAAAAAAATCTTCACACTAATAAGTGTGTACAAAATTTAAATATTATGCACTTATAAGTGTGAACATCATTTTTCGCGAGCGATTTCTTCGCACTTGTGTAAAAATCACCCGCGAAGAAATGATTTTTATAGTGCGTAGAAATCACCCGCGAAGAAATGATCTTTACATTTAAAAGTGTGTACAAATCTAATATTTTACACACTTATTAGTGTGTAAAAATTTTCCTCGGGCTTTTAAATGTGGAACTTGTAACTTTTTTCACACTTTTTAGTGTAGTCTATTTGTACACATTTTTAAGTGCGAACAACTTAGCAAATTTTTTCGCATTTTTAAAAAGTGGTGCGTACAAACGACAAAATTTTTTTGTAGTGAATAGTTTGTATTTTTGTATATATAATAAATATCTATATTAATCTGATATTTTCTTTCATATGTATTTTGCATAAATTAATTTTAGTTATAAAACCTTAACAGTCAAAAGTCTTATGAAAGAATCAGACGTGAATTTATAAGAGAAAAACTATCGTGTAAATGATTATAATAGGAACTTATTGAAAATTGGTGTGATACTTTTGTTAAATTTGATGTAAAAACCAAAATGCCGAGCGCTTTAATTTGCAATCTACTATGATACACGAGTAATGACAGAATGTACCCTAATTAAATACAAAACCGTATGCCTTTGTTGTATACTTGTATTCAAGTCAAATACAATCCAGATTAATAGAGGGTTAATTTCTACTTTGGGGTAAGATTAATAATAGCGTAACAATAAGGTTTTTATATAATTTGTTTGTATCTTGAAAAATGTTATAAATACTAGCCACGAGTTCAGCTTAATTACTTTAATGGCTTCCACGCATTCTTTGAACGACTTTTAGCTAGATGGTCACAATTATTATTCATTCATCATTACCCCGTAAAAACTCTTTGTCAAAGTACTCAAGCCTAAAATAACTTCCCCTATCATTAATCAATAACTAAAATATATACTTACAACATCCCTAATATACATAACTAGGTTTTATATAAAATAAAATAAGTATTAAAATAAAACAAAAAAAAACAATATATATTTTTTTTTTACTGAAAATCATCGTGCATCAATTACTTTGTGAATATTCGTGCATCAATTTAACTATGATCCAAAGGTCAAAATTTTATCCTTTGTGTTTTACTTTAATACTTGTTTTACCTTATCCAACCCCTACAAAACTAACTCAATTATTTAATCCAATAAAAAAAACAAAAAAAGGAAAAAAAAAAAAAAAAAAAACTTCACTCGTTATTCGAATAACGATTGGTAAAACGAGTCACCCTTAGTGGTTATGGCTCATTATAAAGATAATAATAACAAGCGGACAATGAGTCAATATCGAAAACATTGGAACATCTTAGTGACACTTTTGTGTACCATTAGAAGGGTCAAAGGGAATTTATTTTAAGTGAGAATTTGTGTTATGAGCAATGCAAAACTAATACGTATAATAAAAAGTTTTCCAAGCAACGCCCACATGTCTTGGCTCTATATATATATGGTCTCGAAATGGCCCTGCATGCCGATAATTAACAAGCAGACACTGACCATTATTATATACATGTTTCTCTTCTTCGAGTCCCACACTTAAGCTCATGCATGAACCTCATATATAGTAAGACCCACCTAATTACATGCTAGTTTTTCCAAATAACTAGTTACAATATATAAAGTTTTAAGCTTTCAAAAACTTAATATATTTTCCAGATATGTTAAATGAACTTAATATACAAGTACAAATAGATACATGTATGAATATAATGTATATAAAGGTTGTGGGAAAGGGAGATAACTTTATTATAAATGTATAGTATATGCATATCCATATATCATTGGCATTGACTCACTTGTCCAAATGCCCTTTGGGAAATAAAGCAACAAACTTTTGGTGTCTTTTTCTATTAGGATTCTTCTTCAACTTCACCGAAACCATCAACCTTTAACTCAACTGCAATTTCAACTTTACAGATTAATTGCTCCCTGAAGGGACCATCAACTATGTATATACTCGATCTGTTAAACAATAATATACATGCATGATACATAAAAAATAAATAAATGTGTGAAACTGTGAAAAGACATAAAAGTAATATAATGTATTCACCAAGTCCTCAGGTTAATTTTTAGTAGTACTGCCTTGTCTTATTATTAAAAATATATTGCATGAGCAAATTTGTGTCGACACTTTTCTTTATCAAAGTGCTTTCATGTTTTTCTTGGAAACGCTGATATATACTAGCCCAGTAATTAATATAATATAATGAACTCAATTGAGACTCAGCTACATGATATAATGAGTACATACACATTTTCTTAAACCTTTTCTTTTATTAATTATATAGGCGGACACTCATGTTGAGACAGAAAAATAGTAACAAAATATGAACTTATAATACTGTAATACTTTTAAACCAACGTACGTACGTATACAAGTTCGAGAACTTTTGTGAAATAACTTGAATTTGGAGTACCTCATATAACTATGTGCATCTATACTCAGTATAAAAAGATGATGGTAACATCCCACATTCGCCGGGAAGGGGAACGACCTTTCTTATAAGGGGCTGAATACCTTCCCTGTCAGACGCATTTTGGTAGAAGAAAAACCGTGAGGCGTATGCCAAATCAGACAATATTTGATACCAGTGGCTTGAGTTGTTACAAACTTAATTACAATGATGGTTATTGGGAATCTGGATTTAAATAATATGGTTCATTTTGATCAAAAATTTACATGAAAGAAAAAGCATATATGATTGTCAGATTTTGAATAGAAAAAGGCGAAGATTCTCACTTACTTCAACCTTATATTGTTTAGTTGATCCTTTTTGTCCTAAGCATTCTGCCTATGGTTCTTGGATTGACATTGGGTAAATTCACTCTTTTGTCAAACTTCTATTCAGTAAAAGTTAACATCAAAGATAAAATAGAAGTTCACTTCATATACTAGTTTAATTAGTTAGTATTAGACTATTAGCTAAAGCTAGCGTCACACTATATATGATCTAGCTTGGAATCTTCTCAAAACGTTTGGTAATTGCCTAATTGGTTGTCTAGAGTGATCGATTCGTTCAATTTTGTTATATGTGTTTTAGCTCATTTCTATATGCAGACGTTTATTTCTTGGTACTGATCCAAAACCACGAACATCGACATCACATCTAACATCTAATTAGAGACCTAATATGGTCTCAGCTTACTTTTTTTTTAACGACATTCTATTCTACTCCTACTTCTAAATTAGACATATGCCTGAAAACCAGGACTCTTGAAAAACCCATATTAATCCACCCTCACGATAACGTCATGAATGTGTACACCAAATTCACTAGTCTTAGTCTGGACATAAGTACATTGCTATATACATATCTACTATTACTACGAGGAATAATAATAATAACCAATGGGGTTGTGATCCATTGGTAAGGTCTTTGACCATCCGGTATTTGGGTTCTATCACAAGTATTCGTGCAATTTAGGAGTAGCAGTCGAATAGCCGCTTTTAGGGAAATAACTGTCACGGTGTGGGAGTCCAAGGGCATCCGGCAAGGGTGGAGCTATAACTACTGTTGAGTGAGTTCATTATATTTACATAAAGGGTTCATCAGCATGTTCAACTGCATATCGACCTCTAGGATGTATGTAGCTCTGTCGAGGCGTCAATGGCACCCCTGCTAGAGGCCCAGCCGCCCAAAATGGATAACCAAAACACTATAACGACAATATCCTTTCTTGCTTTGTTAGCTGTAATGTGTTATTTTGTGATCATGTAACTCTTGATGGGGCCGATTTCTTAACACATCAAGCCACATGTTTGTTTGTTTTTTCAACATGCCTCTTAAAATTTTCAATGATCTCCTTTTCATTTAGACTTACTGTTTAGTTGTGTCTTTTTATATGATCAAAATAGCTTTATGTTTAAGGTTATTTCTTGTATTGCATTAACATTATTATTAACAAATGGTACAATAAGACCGTTGTTTTAATTTGTTTCATTACCACTGTTTTATGACAGTTAAAATTTGTTTTTTCCTACACAATAATCCAATCTAAAAACCCAACAAAAATACAAAATTCACAAATTAACAAAAACCTCTATATAATTTTTTGCCCATTTTTGTTTCTAGACCACTCTCTTAAACACACAAAAAAACATATAGAGAGACAGATTTACCACACGCACTATTGCACTAATTAACAACAGCAAAAGATAAAGAGAAAAAAAAAAAGAAGAATAAGAATACGACAAAAAGAAGAAACTGATGGCACCATTGTATCTACTACCTTACAGAAATCATTTCTGGGTATCAGAAAATAAATAAAGTCAAGCATGATTAAAGTTCTTTGCTTTTAATTTGTATAATATTTGGATTCTTTGACAAACAATACTTCCTTTGATACTTCAAGACAATGTCAACTTGTAGAGCATTATACAAGAATGATCTCTCCTTAATTTCTCTCTTTGATTATATTGTGTCATTTATCTATCTACTTATATAATACTTCTATAGTTCTATATCTATACTCAGGGACGATTACAACTTGGGAGCAACGGGGTCAGCTGACTACAATTTTAGTATAATGTAATTTTTCAAAATTTAAATATTATATTTGTAATTTTTTTGTAAATATAAGTAGAAAATAACTATAAATGTTACATGTTACATTCGTTCCCAACTTGTCATAAACTTATTATTTTGATGTCATTGGTCATCGAGCATTAATTTTAAGATAGATTTTTTCATTAAGAGATTAAAAAAACTCGAGTTATTTTGATTTTTAATATAAAGAATGAAGTATAGTTTAAGAAAAGACTTTCGTTGTTTGAGTATGTAAATGTGTAATACATTATAGTGGAATTGTTAATAGAAAATGTATTTACTTTCAAATTATTATATATATTTATCACAAACAATTAATTATAATTATCATAATGTAGAGAATATATATATATATATATATACAAGCTAATTATATCCAAAGACGTATATTTGTTGGGTTTCTTGCATTATACGATTGAATACGTTTTCATTTAATAAGACATTGTTCGATACGTGTGGTCATTATTTATTAAAAAAACTAGTATTTTAAATATAAGTGTTAGACCCGGTATAGATAACAAATTCTCTTGAAGGTCCATCTTCTATTTTCGAGCTAGGGCACGTTTTTTTTTTCATTTTCGGATACGACTGTTATAAGTATGACAAACAAGTTTTAGTTTTGCCCCCTCGTAAAAAAATTTTTGGCTCTGTCTCTCACTATACTTACTATATTATATATAAAAAGAATAACTCTTTATTTTGGAAATGTTGAAACTTGTGTAGTATTTTTATCTAGAACCTTTAAAATATTTTTACCTAAATTATTGCCTTAACATTAATAACTAAATTACATTATCAATTATTTATCTTTCAAAATATCTCCATTAAACATTTACATCAATTACTTTTCCATAAATAATTTACACCACTCGACACCGCCTCCGTCACCAACTGTCGTCCCCACCACCACATTGCGCGGGTACCGTGCTATTATATATATATATATATATATATATATATTCAACTCAACATTATTTATTTAACGTGTTTCTTACAATATTTTTAAGTAAATATAGACCATCAACATTGTACGTATTACTTGTAAATAATCACAATATAATAACACTTTGAGTGTAATGTTAACTTAAAATCTTGTCAAAAGATTAACACGTCACATCCTAAACTAATATATTTTAACAACTAATTTGACTTGGAGAGGTTGAGAAATCATTTGTCGGATTTCTTAATTAATGGATATATTGTTAACTTTTATCTATATCGTTAGCTATTTATGCTTCTTATCACATATAAATATTTTAACCAGTTCGTTGTTATACCATTTTTTTTTAAAGTAAAGTTCGTTATATCTTTATAACATACTTCTCATATAATTTTAGATAAATAGAGATTCAATTGTAGAATTTAGTTAAGATACTATACTATTAGACCAATATCTGTACTACTATATGAGAAAACCCCAAGAATTTATTATCATCTTACATATACTACTATATGGTTTAGAATAAAAATAACGCATGGCAAGTATTTAAATTTCACTTGTAAACATCAATATCTGTACAATTTGTTTATATGTGGCATCCGTTTGTTGACTATAGAAAAATGATGTATATATGCTAATATATTAGGAGCCCAATCGGTTTATACAAATTCGTTGTTAGTTGATATAACATTTTCATAGGTATAGATAACTTATACTATATATATTGTAGACAGATAAATCCCTGAAATTTGGTTATGTTTCAAGCATCATTGTCTACTTTAACCTTTGTAGCTTTCAATTCTTTTGAGGTGAGCTTTTTTCTCTTTAGTCTCTTCTTTTTCTTTTCTTGTGGAGTTGTGGTTATTGTGCATTGAAAATTCTGATTACAACCCACATACAAACATAAACAAATTTTGGTTAGTGGCCCAATTCTTGTTACACTTGGATGATTGCATTTGGAGACTTTTATTGGGCACTAGTGGGACTAAAATTGGTCTACCGCCAACAATCTTTTTGAAAAATGAGACTATTTATGCTTTATTTGATTGTCTTAATAACTAAGAAAGGATACGATCATATATACCATCAAAGGCATAAAAGTATTTTCACAATATGTGCAAAGTTTTGTCTATATATGACAAACAGTTGAAGTTAGTTGAAACACTAGATCAAACAATGATACAATCAGAGGTGGTTCAACAGTACTATGGGACTAGACGATCGTTTTAGGCCCCCAAATTTCTAAGGCCCCCAAATCTTGTATATTAGACTTAGTTTTTGAATTTTGGATTAAGTATCATTATATAATTTGCATTGTAATAACGCCTTTTTGATTTTTGAATCAACATCTGCATATTTTTAATTATTACTTGTAGTTCAATAATAAAAAACGAGCTATTTTTTTTTTTACTTTAGTTTATATGGTAATGAACTAGACTCCCAAAATTAATCTCGTTTGAGGCCTCAAAAAACCTTAAGCCGCCACTGGATAAAATTGCAACTTATGTTTAATATTGGTTAATGAACCTTTTTTTTTTTCTTTTTTCTATTAAAGCTCTACTAACATATAAAATTTCATAAGTGATGTAAAATTTAAGCTAGGAACTTTCATCTATTAATATATGTACTGGATAATGACTTTATACTGAGATATACACATATTCAATTAAACAATGAATGACCAAAATGTTCATTTTTGTTTATAAATCTTTGACCCTTCCTTGGAGGTCAAAGGACCACACTAAAAGACCTTTTAGGTCGATACATGATCCCATATCAAAACCTTTTTTCTTTTTACACACCTAAATAACTAAGTTATTAAAGGCTAACCTTTTTCATTGAACTTTTTTTTTTCCATACCGAATCCTTAAATCCTTTTTCTTTTCTCTAAGTTAGAAAAAGCTTTACTTGTTTATTTGGAAGTTGATATCTAAAAAAATATGAAAAAATGGCACGGTAAACATGAGACTACTTCTTATAAAAGACCACAGAGTTAGGTTTTCGTCATTCTTTAAAACCTTTAGTGTAGTATCCCAATATCATTACCAAAGATACATAGTAAGTAGAGATAATAATATAAAGTAATATTAATGATGTAATTTAATATTAAAGCTTGATAGTGATTTAATTCATTAATGGTAGTTTTGTCAATTTGCATGTCCTATTAGCTTTCAATATGGATGCTATAAATTTTATATAGTGCGGGTAGTATAGAAGTATAGATATACTACAATACAAAATAATATCTAACAATTGGTACCATCTTAATTCTTCTGTACAATGTCTCTAGAAATCTACAATGACAGTATAATTTAGTTAATCAAATGAACTTAATACTTTTATGCAAACGTACATGGGATGCTTACAGAAACAAATGTATAGTAGTGTAGAATTATATATATAGACAAATGTGGAAGAAGGGGAAGGTGACCAACTCCCACTGGCCCATTTACAAAAACCAAAATTGAAGGGCAAATGTCATCTGACTATCTGAGTTATTTATTTACTTAACAAACCAAGGTTTAATTAAAATAAATACATCCCAAGAATCCTTTATTAAATTCACCATCCTCTTGATTTGATCCATTTCATTTCATTTAACTATTAATATTAGATCCCACTTCTTTCTTTTATTTTCTTATTAAATTTTATCCCCTTTGACATTTCTTTACCTCCATTTTAGCAACCTTTTTTGTTCTTCCAACATTAGTCTTGAAACACATTTTACTCTTTTCTACTAAAAGTCACAAAGCTTTTGGTCACAAATCGGTTTTTGCAGATTAAAACAGTGGATAAAAGAGTGAACCCTTAAACCCACCTTTTTAGCTCACATCACCATTCTGCAATGCAAGAACCAAAAAACTGAGGTTTTGACTTATTGACCATGATATGTCCACATGTCCAATGACCCATTTTTCTCATCATTTGGGCTTGTGGGTCTGTTCATAATCTGATCTTTAAGTACTTTTGAGACTTGGGTACTTGTTATTTTGGTCAAAGATTTTGATGGTAAGTTTTTTTTTATATATATTAAAAATGTTATCTTTTTTAGTCCCTATGATTAAAGTTTGTTAATTTGTACAGTCTTTATATATAAAGTTTGGTAATATGTGTGTGATTTTTGTAGTCTTTATGTATAAAGTTTGGTAATTTATGTTGTAATCTTTGTATATAAAGTTTGGTAAATTGAGTGTCATTTTTGTAGTCTTTTTATATATAAAGTTTGTTGATTTGTGTATAATTTGCAGAGATGAGTATTGAAGAGTGTGGTATGAGTAGTAGTAGCATGGATGAAGTTGGAGTAGTAGATTGTACACATAAAAGGTATCTACCAAATTTCTTAAAAATTGTTCATTTATTTTCATCTTCTGGTGTATGACACTGATTGATTTCTTCAACTGGAAATAGCTTCTGAAGTTGCTTACTGACCAAATTTGAAGTTTAACTGGGTATCAACCTGCCTTAACCAACCAATCTGACTTTTTTGTTGACTTTATTTGCTTATTAATACTCAATGCATTCTCATTTCCATTTTATATCTTGTAACTTTTATGAAAGCTTGGATCTTGGTTTGAGGCATATATTCTATTCCCCTTATATTTCACATTTTTATGTGAAGATTTTACTTGTGTATATGTGTGTGTGTGATTTGCTCCATCAGTACTTTTGTTACCATTGAGTAGTATTTTTTACTTTGTCCCAAAGTTTTGACTAGAAATATGGTATTTATTATGTATATATGTTTACACCTTTTTATCAAAGCAGGTTTCCAAGCAAGAGTGAACTTGTAGAAGAAAATAGTGAACATTCAGACTGCATTAATTCAGTGAGTAAACTTTGTGATGCTTAAATTTTACTAATTTAGCGAGTATTGAGTGGTTTAGCATTGAAGTTCTATAATGTATTTTTTTATGTTAGAATATGAAGAGTTCTATGACTATGGAGAACAATAATAAATTGCCAAATGCCGAAATCCAGAATTCACTAAGAAATGAGGTATTATTAACATTGCTACCTAGATACCACATTTTCAAGAAACGTTATATTTGTGTTTATAAGTTTGTATCTGTCATTAGATAGTGCAGCTTGAGAAAAGATTGCATGACCAAGTTGCTGTCCGCGGTGCTTTAGAACAAGCATTGGGTTACAAATCATCTTCTCATCAAGTAACAAATCAAGCCTCTATCCCGAAGGTAATTTCACTTCAGCTTTAATATAACTATAAATCTTGTTGACTTTCTGAATGACAATATTTATAATGATGTTGTATATAATTGCAGCCGGCAACAGAGTTAATTAAGGACATTGCAGTGTTAGAGTACGAAGTTTCACATTTGGAGCAGTATCTTCTTTCGTTATACCGTAAAGCGTTTGATCAACATATTTCGTGTCCATCACCTTTAAGAAACAGTGAATCACACAAATCACCATTGATGACTCCAAGAGGCAAATACCTAGAAACTTGCAGGGCTGATATTTCATTAAAACCGGACGATGGAGACGTTGGTGAAGAAGATATAGCTTTAGATTCTGGTGTTCATCGTTGTCACTCTTCACTATCTCAACACTCAATGTTATCAACCGAAACTTCCACAGAGACTCTTGGTAAGGCACTACGTGCCTGCCATTCACAACCACTATCCATGACAGAGGTAACATTGTATACCATAAATCCGTAAAATGTATTCTTAAGCACGAATATCATAAGTCTCAATATCCTGTGTTTTTTTATGCAGTATGCGCAGAATAATAGTTCCAACATAATTAGTCTGGCTGAACATCTTGGAACCAGGATTTGTGATCATATTCCTGAAACACCAAACAAGCTATCGGAGGATATAATCAAGTGCATGTCGGCTATATATTGTAAACTAGCAGACCCGCCTCATACAAATCATGGGATCTCATCTCCTACTTCATCTTTGTCATCAATGACTGCATTTTCGCCAAAAGACCAGTCAGACTTGATGTGGAGTCCAGGGTTTAGAAGGGATTCATCTTCTTTTGATGTGAGATTAGATAACCCTTTTCATGTTCAAGGGCTGAAGGAGTTCAGTGGACCTTATAGTACAATGGTCGAGATTCAGTGTATTTACAGAGATGGCGAGCAATTGGGTGATATCGAACATATGCTGCAAAATTTCAGGTGATAACATAAGAAAATATATATCGTGGTGATGTTGCTTGAGGATTATCATTAACATGTGTTATTATAGGTCACTTGTTTCTCGATTAGAAGAGGTAGATCCCAGGAAACTGAATCACGAAGAAAAGCTGGCGTTTTGGATCAATGTACATAATGCCTTGGTGATGCATGTAGGACTATTTTTTTAGCTACTCTATGTCTATATCGACTTTTGACAGTATGATACTCATTTTTTACATGGTCATCAACTGTTAACATAACTTACATAACAAGACTAGTTTTATTTTTGTACAGGCTGTTTTAGCTTACGGGGTTCCACAAAACAACTTAAAGAGGGTCTTTTTGCTATTAAAAGTACGTACACCTTACAATAGTTGGTTTTTCTCACCTTTTTGTAGAGGATCTTGATTTGTATCTTTACAAGTTTTCATTTTACATGTTTGTTGCAGGCTGCATATAATGTTGGTGGTCACGTGGTAAGTGCAGATGTAATCCAAAACTCTATTCTTGGATGCAAGATGTCTCGTCCTGGCCAGGTAGATTACGAACATTCTATGGTTTCACTTACAAAGCATTCCCAACAAAATTCTGAAATTTTTCTTAACTTTATGTTTTCAGTGGCTTCGACTGTTATTATCTTCAAGATCAAAGTTTAAAGCCGGAGATCCACGCCAAGATTATGCAATCGACCATCCAGAACCCCTTTTGCATTTTGCACTCTCATCAGGATGCCATTCTGATCCGGCGGTATATATCCTTGATCTTTATACTAATAAAAATGGCAAACAGCAAGAAGATGCAGTGTATTGTTCCCTTTCTGCATATGAGCATATCTATATGCAACATACTCTTTTAACGATTTAATGCAATTTACTTACCGTTTTGATCTTATAACTATACCACAATTTGCATACTTTGTTATGATATTGTAGATGACATGTATTGCTAGATAGTGAATATTACGTTGCAGTTTCTTGCATGCAATCTTCCCATTACAAAAATTTTGCAAATCTTGGAATTTCAGAGACTCATTTCTGGCATGTTTTTCTCAGGTTCGTGTTTACACCCCAAAACGAGTGATTCAAGAACTAGAAGTAGCAAAAGAAGAATTTGTGAGGGCTACATTTGGTGTAGCAAAAGACCATAAGATTCTTTTACCCAAGATCATTGATAACTTTGCAAAAGATTCAGGGTTATGTACAGGCGGTGTGATGGAGATGGTCCAACAATGTTTACCCGATTCACTTAGGAAGAACATAAAGAAACATCAATTGGTGAAGTCACGAAAGATGATTGAATGGGCTCCTCATAGCTTCAGTTTTCGGTATCTTATTTGTAAGGAGCTAGTGAAGTGATTATTGATGGTCGTGAGTTTTTAGTTAATTTTTTGGGAAATTTCTGTAAATGAATAGACGAATGATGTTGGGGTTGCAGTGTATATTTTTTGGGTATCAAAAGCATCTTCATTTGCATCTGTTTTTAAGAACCTGTACAATCAAATGGTTTACAAATCATTTGGTAACTGTCCAAAACTTGATTTTGATCCTACAGAATATTCAGAGCAACAATCAACATATCAAATGAGCAAAAGTTGAAGATTTTGATTCTAACTTTTGGACTCTGCCAGCTATAATGCTCAGGACTATAATTAACAGCAAGTTTTTGTACATGACGATATTAGACTTTTATACGTGACCATTTCAATTAAAGTGAAGGTTATCAACATTAAATCCTACCTTGTTTTCTCTTGATTTTGCAATTTTATTTTTAAATTTGGGGGATTAAACTAAAACATCTCAAAGTGAACACCACTAAACTGGAGTCCGTAAACATGAGCAGAAACGCGAGGCGGAATCCCTTGGACATTGATAACATATAAATATATGATGTTTGGAAAATGGGAGAGTTATTATGAGAACTCATAAAAAAAAAACCTCAAAACTATTCTGGACCATAATTATTTTTCTCTTTTTCTCTCTTCAATTAAATAATAAAATTCACCCAAATCATTTAAAATGTTTTATCTCACAAACCGTAAATCGTTAGATGAAACAAAAAGCATGAGTAGTCTTAAAATTTCGCCCTCTTTCATTAGAGATCCAATTCGATATATTTTTAATGACTTTATAAATTTCGTTTTCTTTTTGGTACTTACACATAACTTACGCATGTGTAAGTTGAACAAAAATTATGATTCGGAGCGGGCTTCGCCTTTAAGGATATTCATAAACCAAAGCTGGTGGGGGTGATAGGTCATTGAGGGTGATAGGTCATAGAGGGTGATAGGTCATAAGGGTGACCGGTGATGGGTTATATACCCAACGGGCTCCACCCTTAGCCGCTATGGCTTCGCCATGGACTGACGGGCTCCGCCCTTGGCCACCATGGCTCCGCCCTTAACCTTCATTGTTGTGTACATATGTTCATTTACTAATATACATGTGAAAACAATGATCCTACACATATGTAGATACACAAGTACAAGAGGAAAAAAAATGAAGATTAAAAAGTAGTCAAAAGTATATCGAATTGGATCTCTAATGAAAGAGGACGAAATTTTAAGACTACCCATGTTTTTTGTTTATCTAACGATTTACGGTTTATGAGATAGAACATTTTGAATGATTTGAGTGAATTTTATTATTTAATTGAAGAGAGATAAAGAGAGAATATATGTTTGGTCCGGAATGGTTCTTAGATTCTTTTTTATTTGTAAGTTATTAAATAACTCTTTCTCTAGAAAAATGACCCTAAATATATGATGTTAGAAAAATGACCCTAAATCAACTTTTCCATACATAAATATAGATTATTATTATAGAATAAAAATAATTTTCACTAAAAAGACCAGCAAGAATCTATATATATCTAAGAAATTACAAACACTAGTGACACCCTTTTACCTATCAGGGACTAAAGTGTTTGTTATTAATAGTTTGATTTATTAGAACTCTTTTTTTAAGAGTAAATTTTACTTTACTCTTACTCTAATCTATAAACACCATAATAATCTCCATTGTCGGGATTTAAGCCTTGTTTCAACTCTTATAACAGTGTACATAGCTTATATATATTATATATATATAAGCTATGTTTTGAGAACCCCTTTTTTTTCGAGAATCTTTGAAAACTTTTTAAATCAAGCCCAACCAATGATTATTCTTTACATGAAAATTGTTTTTTTATTGTTTTCTGAATAACTTATGTATAATTTTGAAGTTTATAATTGTTTGGAGACATGGATTATCATCCGTTATACAATTATGTGGAGATTTGGATTCTTGATCACATGTGCACGAATATTGCTATGATCACATGTATGCAAGTCGATCACATGTAATCATAGCAATATTCGTGCACATGTGATCAATAATCCAAATCTCCACATAATTGTATAACGGATGATAATACATGTCTCCAAACAATTATAAACTTCAAAATTACACATAAGTTATTCAGAAAACAATCAAAAAACAATTTCATGTAAAGAATAATCATCGGTTGGGCTTGATTTAAAAAGTTCTCAAAGGTTCTCGCAAAAAAAAAGGTTCTCAAAAAAGGGTTTTCAATATATATATATATATATATATATATATATATATATATAACCTAATATATATATATATATATTAGGAATTAAATTTTCCATAAAATGTTAATTGAAAGTAAATTTGGCTAATTTTGGTTTTAAATCCAATCTGTACTTGTTTATAAAAGATTTCTTCGGTAAATTTATATATATATGAGTAAGTACTCGCGTGAGCGGCGGTAAGATGGTGGAGGTGATAAGTCATAAAGTGTGATAGGTCATAGGGTGTGATAGCCAAATGACTTAACCATACGGGTTCCGACCTTGGATTTAAAAAGTCGTCGAAAGTATATCGAATGACATCTCTAATGAAAGAGCATGAAATTTTAAGAACACCCATATAATTTTTATAATTTATCGATGTACGGTTTTTGTGATAAAAGATTTTGAATAAATTGAAGAAATAAATGATTTATGGAGGAGAGAAAAAAAATGATTGGTTGAGATTTAAGGAGAGAGAGAAAGAGTATTATACTCGTAGTTATTTAAGGTTGGATCAGTGGTAAACACCCTTACCTCTGGAGACAGAGGTCATGGGTTCGATCCTCATCTCATGCAGAGGTTGGAGGGGCTTTTCTACCATTTAGGTAGAAACTGGAAGCCACCTCTCTACTTAGGTAGAGGTAAGGTCTGTCTACATTTTAACCTCCCCTATACACCGTCGAGGTATTGGGGCTCAAAACCCGCGGAAGGCGGCACTGAGCAGTTACTTACTTACTTTTAGTTATTTAAGGTAAATATAGAATAGATAAGGGACATTTTGGGGAAAAAATGTTGAAACTTAAAATGTTAGACAGGAAGAATCTGCTTTATAATATAGTATAAATTTTAAAGTATAGATATATTAGTTTAGCTAAATTATTTTTGGGATAATTTCTACTAAGGCCACCCAATTATTTCATTGTTTTCTTTTAAGCCACCAATTTATTACATGAGACTTATAAGCCATCTAAATTTATAACTTTTTCCATTTACACCAATTTATACTAAAACTATAAAAGAAAAAATTAAAAATGACAACTATGCCCCTTCATTATACATAATAAATATACACTGGAATACCAATTATGCCACTTCATTATACACCTGAATGTTATCTCTTTAATAGGTCTTTGTATTAATCCTCATCAACACCCGATTCTTTTTTCTTTACCCATTATATATATGAACTTATAAAGTAAAATGCCACATATAACAAATAATATATATAGAAATCCCATGAAAATGAATTATATGCATACAGTAAAAATATGGTTATAAAACACGATTGAGACAACAACCATGTGCCGTAAGCATGCTTAGTTAATATTGCATCAACAAGCTAGTCCATGCACAAAAGGATATTTATAATAAAAATGCACACTATCATGTATAGTATAAAAGCAGGAAACAAGTAAATAATAAAACAACAATATAAAGAGAAAATATATTTATCGTTACCGTTGAATTGTGCCTCTAATAACGAATGTGGAGATGTCGATGAAGATAAACACACAAGAGAATAATTTTAAACCCTTATCATCTAGTAAACACAAAAACATAAGAAAACCCTAACATTTTTAGTAACTATTTTATCACATTTAAAGTATAAACTTATTTGAGGGTGTATTAGTTTTGTTATATTTAGAAGGGTATTATTGTCATAACAAGTAGTTTTAACTAGAATATATATAAATGAAATAAAATAAAATTTTAGATGACATATAAGTCCTTCATAATAAATTGGTTGCCTAAAGGAAAACAATTAAATTTTTTGGTGGCCTTTATGGTTATTATCCCATTATTATTTTGGAAGTTTGATTTGGGCCTGAACTTGCGAGGGTGACCCAACCAGAAAGTTGAAGGAAAAAATCTGATAATTTGTTAATTCAAATAGTCGAATCTCACACCTATAGTTAAAAGCCTGAGAAACTTCTTTAGAGTCTTCAAGTATTTGTCAATGGAAAATGCTAAATGTAAACATTAAAGCTACACTTAACGTGCATAAAAAGTTTATATCTTTTATATCAAAAACTTATCATCTGAATTTTATGATAAGTGTACAAGTATCTAATGCACCTTAATTACAGCCCTTAACAATGCATTTAACAAAACCATTTGCCAATTGATGTGTACATTGACTTTAGCTAAACTATTTAAATTTCTTCTTCCTCTCCCAAACATATGTGATACATCATTTACTTTTAACCAAAAATAATAAAAAAAGAAGATAAATATTGTATCGATTAACATTAAATATATCTACTGGGCTTTATTACTTATTACCCCTCTAGGCTCGAAATTTATGATCTGGGCCCATTCAATTTCCTCATTGTAAGGTCTCAGGCCCACCTGTTTAATTGGTCTTTTAACAATATTCTTCACGTATTATTCGTGGGGTTACTTGCTGACATTCATTGATTTATTGAATGAATTGAATCATATATGTTTCGTACATTGAACAGAAAAACTTTATGTTATATTATTATGTTAGTGTCCATCATTTTTGTTAAATAATATTTGAGAGGAGGTGTTGACCAAGATGACGTGTAATTTTGGTTAGAGACTTAGAAAAACCAATAATTTTACTCCACATAGGGTGCACGGTGTACCCCGTCCCGGGGACCAAGAACGTACCGATTGGTCACCGAGTTGCACACCATTCCGACTATTAGGTAACGTTGAATGGTGAGGAAAGTGGAAAGGGCACTCCCCAGGTTGCTCACCACTTTTCTCTCCTTTTTTTTTTGTGTGTGTGTTTTTTCTTGTTCTTTTTTGTCTTTATTTGAGTGGGAAAGAATGGGAGATGTGGTGAGATATTCCGCGAAGGTGGGGAAAAGGTGAGGAGAAGTAAGAAAGGTGGGGAGGAGGAGTCAGGTGCTCCCCCCACCCTTAGGGTTGTGAAAGAACGGAAGGTTTCATCACTGTTTATGAACCATTTGTTGAGAGGTTCGTTCATATTCGCTTTAGTTAAATGAATGAATAAACGAATATATTATGCACAACTCTTGATCATTCATCTATGTTCATGAATGTTCTTTCATATATATATATATATATATGGTTGAGTTATATTATGGACCATTAGGGACATGTTATGGTGGTGGTGGTTGCTGTCGCCGGAGGATCATGGTAGTGGCCGGAGATGATAGTGGTGGTGGCGGTTGTATAACTTACACATATGTAAGTACAATGTAAGTTGTACTTATACATGTGTAAGTCGTGGTGGTGGTGGTCGAAGATTGTTATGACATTATTATTCTATATAAATAGCTTATTTGTCATCTTCAAATTCATTCTTAAAAGATTTTATATTTTTTATTTTATTGCTTATAATGTCATATATAAGCACTTTCCTTTTCAAAATTTATTTCATTTTTATTTTTGTTACTTTAAGATGTTAATTTTTTTAAAAAGTTAGGTTTATTTTCCTTTAAAAAACTCTAATAATTTATATGATTTTTTAAGTTCAATCATCTAAATAATTTTGTCATAATAGATTTTCAAAATTTTCGCATATTATACAGATTGATAAGCTTATTTTAAGGTATACTATTTCGAGGTTATGAGTACCGTTAGACTGTCGCAAATTCAGTGGCGGAAATATGTTTTTATAACTTTTATTATTATGCCCGGGGTGAATCCGGGTTAATTAGCTAGTCAACTATAAAACTAAGATATTTTGTTTTTTTAATTTTTTTTAATAGTTAGTATATATTTGTCTCAATTATTTTAGAGTGACTCAATGTTAAATGAGGGTGATATCTTGGTAGTGTGATGATTGGCTCAAGATTGAAGCTTTAATGCATACATATTTTGAAAATGATATTTTAGATATTCAGTAATTTTAAATTTGATAAATATTTAATATTTTATATTAAAACAAATACTAAAAAATTTGGGTAAAAAATTAAAATAAAAATCGGGATCCTAATACTAAATTCTATATGTTTGTAATTAATCAATGTTCATTCATGTTCATTCGTTTTATATTCGTTGGTCTATGTATATGTGTTTTTGTTTATGAACAAGTCAATTTTCACAATGAACAAACATTAACATAATTTTATATTTATCTATTTATTTGCGAACTCTAAATGAACAAATTTTGTTTACATATATGTTTGATTTGTTTACAGTCTTAGACTATCTCTAATGGGGTGTGTTTAGGCACCTTTAGGTGCAGTTGGATATTCTTTGCCGTTTGAGCTCGTTTAAAACTAAGGATTTTTTGAAGTATGTCCTTACCTAATATATTTTTGTTTTTAGTTGGAAAAAGAAATCCAAGGATATGTAAGGATGTTTGTATGGTTGGAGATATCATTAGAGGATTTGAAGAATTTATAAGGACGTATAAGGATTTGTAAGAATATGGTGTGATAGTTAAAAGACGTCTAAGGGTGTCTTTAGCATTAAAGATAACCTTATACATACTACCCCCTGATTTTGGGTAGGCCATGGGTACCCTACGCATTTTAATATTATACCCGCACGTGAGTTGTTACGGTTTGGCGCCGAAGAACCCAATCAAATATCCTTGTTAGCTGGAAAGATTTGGCCCAACTTTGTATTACATGGATCGTTCTAATAAACTACTGGGCTATGTTTCATATATTTATTATAGGGGCCCATTTGATATACTCTCTGTTAAACTGTTATATCTCAGGCCCACCTATTAAATTGGTCAATAATCTATTTGGCAATTTATTTGTGTGAATTGAATAGAAAGTTTGGTGCTCAATTTGCATATCCTTGAATGATTATTCTGGCAGCTGATATTGAATTATTGAATTTATGTGTTATTTTATTTGATGTTATCATACGTTAAATAATCATGTATTCTTTGAATTTTGTTTTGAAATTCACACATTTGTTAGTTTGAAACTTGAATCGATAATATATTAATTTGGGGTCTGTCACCTCAATAACGGTAAAGACTATTAGCAGAGTTTTATTGCTTGTTTGCATTATATTTACATTGTCATTTCATAAACTAGTTTTCCTTCTAGATATCTCCAAATTTGCCCATTCTTATTTTTGTTTGACTCACATAATGTTTTATTTCTAACTTTATTGAAATTCTATACTTTTCAATTAACTTTATATGGAATCTTGAATCATTTATATTATGGAATTTGAACTATTTCATTTTCTTTTTCCACAATAACATTTTATGGAATGAAATCTGAATTTCCATTCTACCAACCAAAAAGGTATGAAATATAATTCAAATTCTAATTCTTATGGATTTTAAAAATTTTGCGAAACAAGCAGCTGGTCTTTAAGGTTTCAGAAGAGTTTGGTTTGAATTTTATGGGTTAATGAGAAATGGTCAGGAAAAATACTAATTAGGTTGTATACATCAGCCAATTTCCCTTTGATGCTTAAACTGGAACCGCCTCCCCATCTTTACTTGTTAAAACTAATTTTCCTTCAATCTATTTAGACAATAAAACAAGAAAGATTGAACCATACACGAAGCACTACAATGTTGAATTGTAAACTCGTGAAACAATTGAAACCGGGCCCCGTTAGAGTGAGTTAACCAGTGGACCTTTTACACCACTAGTTGATGTTACACAAGGAATCTCTAGCTAGTCATTATGCAAGTTGTTTCTTAAATGGTCTATGCAAGTGGTTTTTCTTAATGGTCTAAGTGAAGCGAGTGAAATTCGGGCACGCTTGCGCTTTACTGAGTGAAGGGTAAAATAGCAAGTTGTCATGAGACTCAATGGGATGAGTTTTTGTCTTGTGGATATGACATATAGACGTGTACTATAACCTTTTACCCGAATTTAGTTTTAGGTGATTATTACATTGTTAATTATTTCGGCCTCATGTTACAACACATATTGTGATCAGGTTCACTTAAAAAAATATTAAAATAAAATAATTGGTCGTTTCGATCTTCATTGAAAAATTGGTGTGTATCATAGTTGGTATCGATAATTAATACTTAATAGAAGCCATTATGATCAATTGGTTTTATCTCTGACGCATCATATCTGTTTTTACTACTTTATAAAAATTCTCCATCCTACCATTTTTATAAGGAAAATGTTAAACAAAACCGTCATGGGCTTCACTTTCCAAAATAACCTCCGACCAAGAATCAAAATAAAAGAAGATCATATATATGAGCAGAGTATCAACATTTAAGATTATCATTCTATTTGGATCAATCTATTTCCAAAAGCACCGCCAATTAAAAGTTCTCCTTTTATTCTTAGTTTCTTGTCAAATTTGTATATATTAATTTAGTTGGATCATTCTAGTATATATGCTCTTAATATGATGTATCAGTTTGATTGTTTGAACCGAATTAGATTTTAGAAGCAAACCGGGTATCAAGTCAACAAAGAAGTAAAGTTCATATTTCGTGTCCTTTTTGCGCTTTTAATTTGGTTTAATGCAAGTGATATTGTCTTGTATATTTATGTACATAAGCTTTAACACTTTTAGCGGAAAAGCTTTTGAATAATGTATCATGCATGGCACATATAATTGTCAACTTTTTAGTTTTATTTTTTTGTCATATTACCATCTTATCATCATCGTCCTTATATTTTTCCTTTATATTTTCACGTTAATCAAAAATCCAAAAGCACATCTCTTACTCAAAATCATTAAAAATGACGACTATTGTGCTCAAATAAGAGACTTCTATCACTTTAAATAGAATTTTGTTAATCATAAATTCATAACCCCTAAAATTAATTATAAGAAGTAGTTATAGTTGCCTCGAAATACACTAATATATAGTTGAAAACTACTTTTAAACAACTTATATCTTTATCTACAATGTTTTACAGTATATTACTCGTATTCTTAGCATTAGCAAAATCCATTAAGTACTCGGATTGCCAATCGGTGGTCATATTAGAAAACTAATTAATTGTCAAACATAAACTTAACTTTGAAGATGGAGAGTGACTAAGATACTCCTTAAACTTTACATGCAAAAAACGTGACACCATTTATTGATTTTCATTTTGCTCGTTGGAATAATAAAATCAACCCCATATATCACGTTTATTAGAATTAGAATTGAATTAAAAGCATAGTTAATTATTGACAATAAACTAATGAAGGAAGGAAATTTGTATTTTAGTGAAAAAGTAAAACACAAAGAGAGATAAATATTACTCCACCCCACTAGGCCACTAGTGTGGATGGACCAACCGAACTCAAAGGAAAGTGCTTTGCTTACCAACGGTTTACATTGTTTACAACCCAAGTTAAAACTTATTTACCCTAACTCATTGTCGAGTCGCCTTTCATCATATCAACCGATTAAGTTTCTTATTCAAATGATAAATATGACTAATTTGATCATTCACATCACAAATCAAAAATTAAGATTAATCGAAAGAATGAGTTAAATTCATATATTAGCACCATATTTTTTAGCATGTGTTTAGACTGATCAAATTAATCACCTATATAATCACTCTAATTTATTACTCCGTAGATATCAACCTTTTTTTTAAACGCTGTTCTAGACATGACCCTAGCTTAATCTACTCAGTTTTACATATCAATAAATCCTTTTTCTAAAGCATGGCCTGTCCTTTTCCTCGTGTACAAACAGCAAATGACATGGTCCCAAATTTATTTTAGTTTGAGGCATTGAAAGATTACGCAAATTTTTATCCATTTCATTGATAAGGAAAGATAACAACAAGGATCGAAACCCCCTTGTGTTTGAAACAAAATTTAAAGGACTAACTTTCACTTCCAATAAAATGATAGGAGACATAATTGTCAAACTCGTACAAGTAATTGAGTCAATACAAAATAAAATGAGGTGATTCGGTGGATGACTCGACTTTGTTTCAAACTTCTCCGAGTTGATGCAAGTCATTTTCTGAGTCACAATGAAAAAAATTAGTTTTTAAACAAAATTATTTTATATGTTTTCAAATTTAATTGTTTTCAATAATATTTTTGTATTTTCTAAACAAAATCTTTTATAAATATATTATATCATATTTGGACAATAAATACTTGCATATATATGTTATCTAATATCCTATCTTTTACAATTCGAGTCACATTTTGACTTGTGAGTAAAATTAAAGTTTCCAAGTAAAGTCAAAACGAGTCAACAACTATATTGGAGGTCTTTTGAAAACTGTCTCTTGACATTTGGGTATAAGTAGCAAATTTACATGTTTAAGTTGTTGTTTAATACGAGTAGTATGAGTAGCAATTCTACATTTGTGTATAAGTAGCAATTCTACATGTTTGAATTTTGCATGCATGAATCTAGAAATAATTATTCCGGGACAAATTTATTAATTTAACTTTTAAGCTTGAAATATAAGTTAAGCTTTCATAGTTAATTTCCCATTGTAGATAATATAGGCTAATTGATCTGTTAACAGACTTGGTATCAAAAGGACTATCTCGATCAATAAAAAATATTTTATTGAAGTCATTGTGTGTATACTGTGTGGCCGGTGGGCAATATGATGATTTCCTAATTATGATGTGGTTTTCAAACAAGAAAAAGATCAAGAAAACTTGTTATTCGACATGATACATAAAAAAAATTAACTCCCGATACCATCTTTTACGGGTTTTGGGGTCCTAATACCGTCACGGTGTATGGGGGAGGTTGATATGTAGAGAGCCTTACCCTTACCTAAGGTAGAGAGGCTGCTTCCAGGTTCTACCATAGATAAATAAGGACCTCCAGTCTTGCTGGGCATGAGGATCGAACCCATGACCTCTGTTTCCAGGGGCATGAGCTCCATCCACTTATCCAACCCAGTTGGTTTCGACATGATACATAAATTATTCGTTTTTATGGTATTGTAATAGAAACAAAGAAAATATCGATGAAGTGGAATGAGTGGCTATAAAACCCATTATGTAAACTGTAATTTTTTTCTTTCCGTCGGTTGTCAATTATCAATCCACTTATTAATACATAAGCTTTTTTATATATAATAAAAAAAAAACTAAAAAACCATGAGATGTCATATTGAACTAAATGAAATCACATGGCAATTGGCAACATTACTAGCTCCCTCTAACTAGAAATCAATCGTTCAATTCGTACTTTCTAATACTAACCACTATAAGTTAATTTGATCACTACTTAATCGGCTAATTTTAGTTGTAACTACTAACTAGTTACTTCTCCATTTCATTTTCTAGGTTACACTTACCACTATCAAGTCAGATTTTTAAATAAAAATGAAAAGTAAAAATTGAACCTACAGATCGAAACTTTATCTTACATCACATAAATGGTAAAAATGTTAAGTAATGTGTGCACTTTATAAAAGTGTCGTGTAGTAGGTTCGAAAGCCTCCAATCGGGTTAAAAAGAAGAGAATTCCACTTTAATTATTCAAACTCATTTACAGCTGTAAATCCAATTATGGCACTTTTGTGTATATATACAGTATTAACTAAACATAGACATATTTTTTAGTTAGCTAAAATGGTTGAGCATCTGCCTTACAAGCAGGAAGTTTTGGGTTTAGGATTTGAGAAGTACACAGGGACGGCTCCAGCTTGGGGGCAGCGGGGTCAGTTGCCCCCACTCCAATTTTAGTACAATGTAATTTTTCAAAATTTAAATGGTATATTTGTAATTTCCTTGTAAAAGTAAGAAAAAATAAGTAGGAAATAAATATAAAAGTTACCTTTGTTGTCAACTTGTCATAAACTTATTATTTGTATGTCATTGGTCATCAAATATTAATTTTAAGATACATTTTTTTCATTAAAAGATTAAAAAAACCCGAGTTGTTTTGATTTTTAATATAAAGAATGAAGTATAGTTTAGAGAAAAAACTTTCATTGTTTGGGTATGTAAATGTGTAGTATATTATAGTGGAATTGTTTATAGAAAATGTATTTTCTTTTAATTTATTATATATATTTATCACAAACAATTAATTATAATTATCATAATGTAGAGAATATATATATATATAAGATAATTTCAGTATATCTAAAGAAATATATTTTTTAGGTTTCTTGTATTATATGATTGAATACGTTTTCATTTAATAAGATATTGTTTTGATACATGTGGTCATTATTTATTAAGAAAAACTAGTATTTTTAAATATGAGTATTAGACCTGGTGTAGATAACAAATTCTTTTGAGGGTCCATTTTCTATTTTCAAGCTAGGACTCTTTTTTTGTTTTGTTTTTTTTTTTCATTTTCGGATACGACTGTTATAAATATGACAAATAACTTTTAATTTTGCCCTCTCGCAAAAAATTTGTTGGCTCCGTCCCTGGAAGTACATAGAAAGTCTTTCTATGAAGACTTGGCTTAGGTATACCCAGTTTCAAGTCTGAAGAGGCAGGGTTTACCCCTATTGATCGTCATGCCTTCGGACGGATTAATAAAAGACTTTGACACGAGACCAAATTATAATTGGAAATGGGAATGTGTAAATATTAATAGCTTTCAAAGAATTTCATAATCACTAATCAACACCCTTAAATCAAACCAAAAGACTGCTCCGCATATTACACATGATCAAATACCATTTTGACTCGTAATTGTTTCAACCGGAACTCTATGTTAAGCCGTTTCAATAAAGACTCATATGAAACCGATTTTGTTTCTACCCGAACCATATTGACTCGTTGCTCAAACCCGCCTGACTTGACCATTTTGTCACCTATACTTATGAACGAAGTAGACAAAGTAAATGTGATAGTGAGAAATAGTATATCCTGAATCCTATATAAGATAGTGATATAACATAAAAATTGTCTATAATCCGACCATACCTAGTTTTTTTTTTTTTCCCAAACATTTAGTCGGCATACGACATCGGGAAAACCTCACCATATAATGGTAAAGCCTTGTATGTGTCATAGACAACGAGATGTTGACCATGAGTTATTTACAAGTATTCAGGGAGAAAAATTCAAGGTTTTGTCATCCCTAAGGATTGAACTTAAGACCTTAGGTAAAACCGGAAATGACTCTATAAAGTTATTTATTAAAAATAACATGTAAAATACAAGAATAGTAACATGTAAAACACAAGAATAACGTTTCAATTGTTGGTAACTTATTATTTGTTAAATATAGAAATAAACAATACGAGTATATTGTTAGATGGTTCTAGATTGATTGCTCGCAGCAGTATTGTAAGTACATAGATTGTCTTTTCCATGAACACCATTATATCTCGTATTCCTATATACATGGGAACCAGCTGTATGCGATTGTACGTATCGAAAATCTCAACAAACTAATTAGTACAACAGTCCACAGCATACATACATATATTAATCAGGCCACATACCCCGACCACGGAATATTCTGTAATCCGACCACCCCTCTTTAGGAGCGACAGTCGCTCCTAAAGGGTAGACCCATTAATTGCTCGCGGACACCTATGTATATACCCGTTGGACCGTTGACCCGTCATACCCCCTCTTTAGGAGCGACGGTCGCTCCTAAAGGGGTGCATTAAACCTCTTCTTTAGGAGCGACGGTCGCTCCTAAAGGGGTCCCTCGATAAATAAAAAACGATCGATCCCTCCTTCTTCTTCATCAGTTTCTCCATACTCCTACTCCTCCATATTTCCGATTTTCTCTTCTCCTTTCCAACCGATCCAACCCCTCTCTCCCCCATATTTCCGGCCAAGATATTCTGGTGAGGCTTTAGGAGCGACCCGTCGTTACCTCTTTCGTAAACCCCACCGATCCAACCCCCCTCTCCCCCATATTTTCCGGCCAAGGTATTCCGGTGAGGCTTTAGGAGCGACCCACTTTTTCAGTGAGGCTTTAGGAGCGACCCGTCGTTATCCCTTTCCGAACGTCGAAGTAAGTTTTATTTTTATTTTATTTCGTATCTATTAATTTGCTATATAGTATATGTATTAGTTTGATGTTATTTTGTTATGCATAAATGTATTATGATCGATCTTATATGGCCATAGATTAACGTATTGTTGTTGTGTTGTGTTGTTGTGTTGTTGTTGTTGTTGTTGTTTTTGTTATGTAAAAATGTTTGTAAAAAAGTGTAAATAATATAAAATGTAAAAAAAGTGTATTACATAGTATATAAAAAATATATTTTAAAAAAAGTTTATAAAAGTTTGTACTAGAAAATGTTTGTATTAGAAAATATAAAAATGTATAAATAAAAAAGGTATTAAAAATAAGTATAAAAAGATATTAAAACATATATTGAAAAAGTAGTAGTACAAAAGACATATAAAAATTAAGTAAAAAAAAGTTGTTAAAAAAGTTGATATAAAAGTATTATAATACGTGTATTATTTATGTAGATATAAGAAGAATGCTAGGAAAATGTATAAGTAAAAAAAGTATTAAAACATAAGTATAAAAAGATATTAAAACATATATTGAAAAAGTAGTAGTACAAAAGACATATAAAAAATTAAGTTAAAAAAAAGTTGTTAAAAAAGTTGATATAAAAAGTATTATAATACGTGTATTATTTATGTAGATATAAGAAGAATGCTAGGAAAATGTATAAGTAAAAAAAGTATTAAAACATAAGTATAAAAAGATATTATAACATATATTGAAAAAGTAGTAGTACAAAAGTCATATAAAAAATTAAGTTAAAAAAAAGTTGTTAAAAAGTTGATATAAAAAGTATTATAATACGTGTATTATTTATGTAGATATAAGAAAAATGCTAGGAAAATGTATAAGTAAAAAAAGTATTAAAACATAAGTATAAAAAGATATTATAACATATATTGAAAAAGTAGTAGTACAAAGTCATATAAAAAATTAAGTTAAAAAAAAGTTGTTAAAAAGTTGATATAAAAGTATTATAATACGTGTATTATTTATGTAGATATAAGAAAAATGCTAGGAAAATGTATAAGTAAAAAAAGTATTAAAACATAAGTATAAAAAGATATTATAACATATATTGAAAAATAGTAGTACAAAAGTCATATAAAAATTAAGTTAAAAAAAAGTTGTTAAAAAAGTTGATATAAAAAGTATTATAATACGTGTATTATTTATGTAGATATAAGAAAATGCTAGGAGCTCACGGCGGCGACGGCGATGGGAGGGATCCGCACCGATCGTGGTGGAAGAAAATATCAGGCTGCAAAAACAGCGGTAAGAAAATTGACTTTACATTAAATTTAGTTATGCATTGAAATAATTTTATTCTTATCGTTTAAAGTAACTTATTTATGTTATTGTTACTTATTGGTTTGTAGGCTCGAAGAAAACACCACCACCACCAAGAGGGGCAGCCAAAAATCTAAAACTTGAGGCTGCCTTGAAGAAAAATGGAGGCCCGTTACCCATGTACTTCGACTACAAATCAAAGACCTTTCAGTCGATCGGGGACTACGGGGCTATGTACAAATCTTTGTTAGGCTCGTTGATCGGAGATGTCCCCCAGTACTACGAGTCATGGGATGATGTGCCTGAGTCTATGAGGGACCATATCTTGGAGGAAGTACAGGTTAGAATATCTTTCTTTTTATATTTTTTTACTTAATATGTTTTTCAATGATAACCCCGAAAATGCTAACTTGTATTTGTAAACAACGAAGCGCTATTTTGCGATGGACCAGTACTTAGAGCTTGATGAGGACGACCCCACCCGGAAGGCAGCAAAACTGGCTTTCCGTGCTGATGCAGCTAGCATATATAGGCAGAGAAAGTCAAAATTCAAATCTCAGCATTTTACAGCACGGGGGGGTGTAGGCTCAGCAGATACCCTGCAGACAGCACCGCCAACTGGTATGGACCCGGAAGAGTGGAGAAAACTATTGAGTTTCTATACGAGGGATGACCGGGTGAAGCGGGCCGAGACAAACAAGACAAACCGGTCCAAACAGGCGGTGGGGACTCAGGGTCGGCGATCTATTTCTCTTGCCCACGATCGGGCGTTGGTACGTTTGGTTTTAACAAAAGTATACAATTGTTGTGTTTTTTAAATGCTAATTATTTGACATGTTTGCAGGCCAAGCACCATAACGAAAAGAAGGAGGGGCCACCCCCTACGTGGGAGTCGACTTGGGCGGCAACCCACAGACTACAACCTCCGGAAGTTGCGGTATATACATAACTTTAAGTTAAATTACTTTTTATTACTGCTCCATTTATTAAACTTACCTTACTATTTATATGCAGTCCCGTCTGGAAGCTGTGCAGCAGAGACATTCACAGGATCCTGCACCGACACCTCCAACGCAGTTGTTCCCGGAAGCGTTTGGATCGCGATCCGGACATCAGCGCGGACTAGGGAGGATTCTCAGGGGTTTCGGATCCCATGATTTCCCTGGTGAGTTGCCGCAACCACATTATGGACCTCCGGAAGGATCCTCCTCCGGCCCGCGTGCATCCTATTCTGACCCCTCTGCACAGACCTTGACTTTTTCAACTTTGGTGGTGGTGGCATCGGAGGTGATACGTTCAAGTCTGGCATCTGCAATGAATGAATGAATAATTAAGTTAGATGATAGTATTTAACAAGTAATAATTTGCTAGACTATAATAATATACCTTTTTCTTTGACCCAACAGGTCTACCACGTGTTTCTTTTGGACCTCTGGATCCTTGATTTTGGACCGACCGGATAGATGAGGTCCTTTATTTTGGACATCAAGCTTTTCCTTTGTTTACGGGTTGTCGTTCCAAGGCAGCAGTAACCTCGCCACAAAAGGCCTCAACAGGCTCGTCATCATCTGAGTCTTTCTTCACATTTCAGGCAGGCAGGTGGACGGGGTTATATCGAGCCTGCACCAAAATGCATCTATCTCATATTCTTGTACACGCCTTCCTGCAGGAATAAAAATATTACATTAAGTATTTTTAAGTAAATGGACCATTGTATCTGAATGAACTGTACTTACGTTCCTGCATGTATGTTAGAAGTCGACAACTACATGGCAACCCACAACTAGCCCATACCGTACACCCGCACTTTGACACGTCCCCTTTTACTGTATTTTTCAGTCGATCAATTTCGTCAACCATAATTTGCAAGGCTACATGGGAGGCTTTACCGAGCAAATCCTTTAAGCAGGGATAGTTGTGTTTATTTTGATTGTACTGCCTGCAATGTTCCAGTGACCCCTTTATTTCGGTGTATTGCCCGCTGACAACAGAGTTAACACATTCCACGATTCGGTGGAACGTAAGCCGCTTTTGATGCATAACTGACTTCAGCAAAGAATGCTCGCTTTCAACCCTGTTGGTAGTGTAGTTACGATAGTTGCGGTGTTGGTCGACCCAACATGACACAAATAACTCCTTGTACGAGGCAAGCCACTGTATTTGTAGATACTTATAAAGATCTGCAGGAAAATAAAAAGTGATTTAGCTACATGGTTACATCGTAAGCGTTATCATAAAAACAGTATGGGGACGGGATGTATATACTTGGTTTATCTGCCAAGAATACTTTTAGCCGCTGCTCATTCTCTGCGTATTCTTTAACCGTGATTGAGTTTACGAGTTGATCCCACCGGTGTCTAAACAAACCATAATCTTTTTTTGACCTAAACGATGGGTGGCATGTAACTCAATATTCCTCCAAATGTGTATTCTACACAGTATCAGCTTTGTTTCCGGCATCACATCCTTAACCGCTTTCATGAGGGCCAGATCCCGATCAGTGAGTGCCACACGCACGACGAGGCCTTCTTCGAGCGTCGACCTCAAGCACTGTAACACCCATGTGTATGTCGCATGTTGCTCATTTTCAATAAGTGCGTGCGCAATGCTGAATGTCTTGCCAGTTGGAGTGACACCCACAATCTCAACAAGCGGCATGTTGTAAACGTTGGTTTTATACGTGGCGTCTATTTCAATGATCCAAGGAAATGCACGCCATATGTCAAGTGATGTAGGATGTACGAAAAAGAGATTGGTCAAACATCGGTTTTGCTATCCGTCGTGTACTGATACGTGTACTGATGGTCAGATAGTAATTGGAGCACGATCTGCAACGGGTAAACAACCAAAGTATAAGGAATTCGTATTTTTTTAAAAAAATAAACATATAGTTATATGATCCACATGCAGGTATGTTTCTTATTTCACCTGCATTCGAGTTTCCCCTCGTTGTTGGGCGTGCTTTAGCCGGTGTTGCCGCAGGTAGTTAGAAATGTCTTGTGAACGGGTCAAGATACCGGGAAATGCATCCTTCAATTGGTCCCTTATGCTATTTGGCCCTAAACCTAGCAATGCCTTTTCGTCCACAAATTCTTTTTGAACATCGGTTAGTCGTCTTGCGTACGCAATACCTTCCAAATTACAAGCTGATGGATGGTTATGTCGGTGATCTATAACTTCAACCCACCAACTATGGTCCTTTGTCAGACGGCCTACCAATTTGAATGGACAGTCAATTTTGGTACTCCCTTTGGGTGCCCGGTTGACGCTTATCTTTTTTTCCACCACGGTTGCAAATAAGGACCACCTTTTAACTTCTCCGCCTTTTGTGACATTTGATCTTCGTGTTACTAACACATAACCAAGCTCCTTTGCCGTTCTTTTAGCCCAGTCTACCAAATCTATGTGTGTGTCAAACACCTGAAATATTTTATACACTTTTTCTTAATACACTTTTTATGCACTTTTTTATAATACATTTTTTTTAATACACTATTTATATACTTTTTTATAATCCACTTTCTTATACACTTTTTATAATACACTTTTTATACACTTTTTTATAATCCACTTTTTTGTACACTTTTTTTTTAACAATCTTTTAATAGCTTTTGTTAATCTACATTTTTACGTACAATTTTTAATATGTTTTTATAAACAATTTTTTATCCGTAGTTTTAATAATTAGTTTTCTTACATACTTTTATAGCAACAAATCTAATAAATAATAACAAAATACAATTACTCACAAAATAACAACACAAAAAATGAAAAGGTTGGATTATATACATACCTCCTTGGTATAAAAAACATCGTGATCGTAATCAAATTCATCACGGACATCTGGGGATTCAAATTCTTCATCGGCCTCTTCGTACACAAACTCTTCATTTACACCTTCCGGCGCATTTGGATTTAAGAAAATTTCCTCCAAGCAATCCATCTAAAATAATAAAAATACTTAACAGTAATAAATGAAAACAAATAAATCAAAATGAATGAATATAAAACCAATCGAATATCAAAACGATTCAATATCAAAAGGGAAATGTTGCTCCAAGAATGAATATGAAACGAGATTTTATAAACGAAGAATCGTCACGGGGAAACAGAAACATTACTGTACGTTTCGTACCAACCCGAAAACAAATAAATCAAAATGAATGAATATAAAACCAATCGAATATCAAAACGATTCAATATCAAAAGGGAAATGTTGCTCCAAGAATGAATATGAAACGAGATTTTATAAACGAAGAATCGTCACGGGGAAACAGAAACATTACTGGACGTTTCGTACCAACCCACCCTTTTGGAGCGACTGTCGCTCCTAAAGGGTGGGTTGGTACGAAACGTATAGTAATGTTGTCGTATGCTGTCGCCCGTTGTCGTATCCTACTACCCCTTTAGGAGCGACTGTCGCTCCAAAAGGGGTGGTCGGGTTACATGAGGGGTGGTCGGCTTACACGTCCCCATATTAATTTGCATACACCTACAATATAATCTGAGTCATGACTCAGTTTCTAGCTATATGTCCATATAGATACTACATTAAAACCTGATCCCGGACCCCCTCCATTCCATCGATCAATTATAACATATACTTCTTGACTACACCTACACATTATACATTTATCGATAATTAATCCTATCTGTTGCATTACATATTAATATCATCATACGAGTATATATTATCAATTAATAATAATAATAGGGCCATTTATAAATATACCCATACATGCACATATGTAGAATCACAATCACATAGTACTATTATTATTGGTTACATCCAATGCACATATGAGCTGTATTGAAAATGAAGTTTAATGAAGCATTTGTTGTGATCTTCACTTCAGCTAATAACGTACCACCGGCCTTCCCTACTCTTTGACATATACCATATGATTGTCGTCGTTTTTTATCCAAAAAAGTTCAATTACTCTTTACTCATATTAATCATATATATATATATATATATATATAAAATGCTGTTTCCTAGATTACCATTGTGGTTTCCATAAGCGAGTCTAGTGCTTTTTAATCAAGGGCGGATCCAGCATGTATAAAGGTAGGTTCTAGGACCTACCTAACATTTATATAATCTTTTAAAAATCTGTAGGAATTTTACAAGGGAACTACCTTCAATTTGAACAAGGACCTACCTTACAAACTCTTTTAGATAGACGGGGTTTGATTTGTTTGTAACTAAATTTGAAGAAGATTGAAAAAAAAAGCTGCTAAGTTTATTCCAACGGAGTAAGTTTTAGATCTCATGTTGAAGAAGATAATGAGCCCACCATTATTTATCACCATTTTTAATATTTGCCTTGTTAATTTATAGAAGTTCAATTTCGACCCTTCTACTTTTTGATTTATAGTTTTAGTCGATTTGCTATTGTTTATTTAACTATATGTATTTATATGTACTTTAAGGAATATGCTGGTACAACAATACAACTATATGACTAAAGTTTAATGAATCAAATCGTATAATCTTATTAGTTAAGATTTGTTAGAAAGCTTTGACTTTTTAAGCTTGAAATTCATTGATTATTAGTTTTAATTAGAGTAATAATTAACTTATTTAACTGAATTTACATGTTTACAGTAGCAACTAGCAATCATATTTCGACTTTGTTTTTTAAAAAATCCATCTTTTATTGTTTGAGAACCTGTTATTTTAATTTGAATAATATTTAAAACTCAATTTTAAACTATGACTTATTTAACTAAATGAAAATTATTTATAAATTTCAACATAATATTATATTTTGAGAAAAACTATATTATATTATTATTAAGTTAGATTATGTTTTATTTTCCGTAACAAGCGTATCTACGTATAAATGGTGTTCATGTTGACCCGACCCGACCAATTATTACATATTTTTTTGATTAAGATAGGTCAAGGATCAGGACCTACCTTGCACAAAATCCTGGACCCGCCACTGTTTTTAATATTCTAAGTATATGATTAAAGGGACTATCTTATTGTTAGACCATTCTTATGAAACACCCAACCCTTTTTATCGGATATTTCTAATAAAATTTATCAATTTTGACCATAACAATTTTTTTTTTTTTTTAAATTTATTTATATACAAAAGATGACTACACCGACATTAGTCCAAACGTTACAAAAGATTAACATAATTACATATTCTTAAACACAACTTTTAAACTTTATTTTATAAACGTTCAAACAGGTACCCAGAGCTTGATTCAAAAGACATCACTACAGTCCCACATAACCAAAAGATATCATGCATTCAACATTTCGCATATCAGTCTACTCGAGCCTTTCTCCTGCTCGTTTCCCCACCTACAAAATGACAACTACTAAAAAGTAAACTTGATGCTTAGTGAGTTCTAATCTACAGGCATAACTATTTATGTGCTCCCAGCACTTCATGTGTCCCCGACACTTTATGTGCCCCCGGCACTTTATGTACCTTTGGTACTTTATGTGCTCCCGGCACTTTAGGTGGCCCCTTCATGTACTAGTACTTCACGTGCCCCCGACACTTATCATTTTTATGTGCCCCCGACACTTATCATTTTTATGTGCCCCCGACACTTACTATCTTTTATGTGCCCCCGACACTTTTAATTATACTTATAAAATAGAACTCACTTTGCACGTAGTAATCCTGCCTAGTCAACGTCACTTCTCGATTATTGTTACCTATTTCAAAATCACATATCTTGGTCATTATAACTTAACATTTTTAGCCGTCACCATCATTCTTGACCAATTTTTATCATTTATAAAACTCGTTTCTTGCTTAAATATAAATTTACTAATGATCATCACAAATATTTTCATATCATACTAGTCACTTAGCATTTATCAAGCTACGTCGTTAGCTATTTACATACTTTCCTACTAACGACAACAGAACAAATTATCATAATTAAAGGATTCTTTTTACTTATTTACTACCTTTAGTGTTAGAACTTTAATTCTAAGAACTCGACAATATAATCTTTCTTTCTGCAGCTACACCCCAACTCAACTTCTAAATATCCATAACAATATGTTTTCTAGTCTATACTAATCTAGAAAAATTGATATAGTAATATGGCTGAAATTAAGTTAATGATTGTACTCGTAATCTGTTGGCTAAAATGCGCAGCCCCCCCACCACAACAATCTACTTCATGTTTCTTAAAAATTCTAACATTCTAACTTTATTATAATAAACCCATCACCAATGCATTATTATCATAATTTATTTCATAATCCATGATCATATTTATATATAAATTATCATGCATAACTTATAATATTACTAGTGATGATAACAACAATCAAACAAATACCACTTAATAATCTACGTACCTTAATTTCGAGAATTTAAACTTGATTCTCCAACCAATTTCTAGCACCACAAGCACCTTTAGTTTAATTGTTTTCTATGTAGTGAATAATTATTATTGTTACAAACTTTACTTTTAGGCAGAGAATTAATAGAGACTTGAATTAAAGATCATTGTATTTGACATAGAAATTGTATCTCGATTAGATGCATCAGACAATCTCCATCCTTATGAGCTTTATTTAATATTCTTCAACTTATTGTGATATAAAAATATAGTTGGTTGTCTTATTTACTACAAAAGAAAAATTTATGTGTATGAAAGGATATATCATAATGAAATTTTAGTTTTATTGATACTTAAGAGTTAAGATCGGCAGCAACACTCATCCAATTTACTTGCTAGCCATCTGTCCTAATTACTTATTTAATGGACATGTGTCCATTAATTATATAGTTTAATATTAGTATCTATTTGAAGCCAAATAATATATAGTTATCTAGACTATATACATTTTATTACTTAATCGTATAACTTATTTATTTGTAAAGACCACACATCAATTTATTATTATTATTTATAAACTTAATTCAAAAGATTACCTTAATATATATTTTAATATTTTCGAGACGTGACAATTCTCCCCAACATATTTCGATCACGTCCTCGTGATCCAAGCCGCAAGCAGGGAAGGACAATATTTTAACACGAAGTCTTCGGGTTCCCAAGTATATTCAGATCCTTTTCTATGTCGCCACTGAATCTTATAAGATTTCATCGTCTTGTTACGAATGTTCTTTACTTGCTCATCTAAAATGGCTATCGGCTCCTCTATATAGTTAAGGTTGTCGTCTAGCTCGATCTCGTTCAGCTGAACATACATTTCTTCTTCTGCAAGACATTTACGCAGGTGTGACACGTGGAAAGTGTTATGGATTCCCGACAATTCTTCTTCTGGTAATTCTAAGCGATATGCAACCTTTCCCACACGAGCTAAAATTTTAAACGGACCGATAAAACGAGGACCAAGCTTTCCGCGTTTCCTAAAACGAATCACACCTTTCCATGGAGAGACTTTTAACATTACACGATCACCCACTTCAAACTCGATTGGACGTCTCCTTTTATCTGCGTAGGACTTTTGTCGATCTTGTGCCATTTTTAACTTTTCGCGAATTCGTTCGACTTTTTTCGTTGTTTCTCGAATGATATCAGTCCCAGCTAATTCCCGTTGGCCGACTTCTCCCCAACATATGGGAGTCCTACACTTTCTGCCATACAACATTTCATATGGTGTTCTTTTGATGCTTGAATGATAGCTGTTATTATACGAAAATTCAGCTAACGGTAAGTACGTATCCCACGTTCCGCCAAAATCTATTATACAAGCTCTGAGCATATCTTCCAACGTCTGTATCGTTCGTTCACTTTGGCCATCTGTTTGAGGATGAAACGCAGTACTAATGTTCAAACGAGTTCCTAGATCTTCATTAAACTTTTGCCAAAATTTTGAAGTAAAGCGAGTGTCGCGGTCAGAAACGATTGAAATAGGAACACCATGTCGCGCAACAACTTCTTTCATATAAATTTCAGCTAACATTTCTGAAGATGTGGTTTCACGAATCGGCAGAAAAAGAGCACTTTTCGTTAATCGATCGACAATCACCCAGATGGTATCATACTTATTTCGAGGAGTCGTGGGTAACTTTGTTATGAAATCCATAGTGATATGCTCCCACTTCCATACTGGAATTTCCAATGGTTGCATCTTTCCATACGGTTTCTGATGTTCGGCCTTTACTTGCAAACATGTCACACATTTTTCAACATATTTTGCTATATCTCTCTTCATCCCAGGCCACCAGTAGTCTTTCCTTAAATCATGGTACATCTTTGTCATCCCAGGATGGATCGAATACTTGGACTTATGTGCCTTTTGAAGAAGAATATTCTTAATGTCACTTTTGATTGGTATCCAGATTCTACCATGCCTGAGGGTAAGATTTCTCGAATCCTTGGTGAAATACCTTATGTGGTCTTGAATTCTTTCTTTCTTTACATCATTTTGAAGCGCTTTCTCTTGTGCTTCACGGATCTTGTCAAAGAAGTCAGAAGAAACCACCGTCGTCAAAGACTTGACTTGGATGGCATAGTGACGACCCTTTCGACTTAACGCATCTGCTACTATGTTAGCCTTCCCAGGATTGTATAGTATTTCACAATCGTAATCTTTGACCAAGTCTAACCATCTTCTTTGTCGGTTATTCAAGTCTCTTTGATCAAAGAAATACTTGAGACTTTTATGGTCAGCATAGATTGTACACCTTACTCCATACAGATAATGACGCCAGATTTTCAAAGCATGAACGACCGCTGCCAATTCAAGATCATGAGTAGGGTACTTCTTTTCATGCTCTTTTAATTGACGAGACGCATAAGCGATCACTTTTCCCCGCTGCATTAACACACAACCCAAACCGTTATGTGAAGCGTCACAGTAAATCGTCATATTCTCCACACCTTCTGGTAGAACGAGAATAGGAGCATTGCTTAATTTATCTTTAAGCACTTGAAACGCCATTTCTTGCTTGTCACTCCAATCAAATTTCACGTCCTTTTGAGTTAACTTGGTTAGGGGGGAGGCGATTTTAGAAAAATCTTGTATAAAACGCCGATAATATCCCGCGAGACCTAGAAAACTTCTTATTTCGGATGGAGACTTTGGGCGTTCCCAATTCATTATCGCTTCAATCTTGGTTGGATCAACTTTGATCCCGTCACTATTCACTACATGTCCAAGAAATTGGACTTCTCGCAGCCAAAATTCGCATTTAGAAAACTTTGCATAAAGTCTCTCTTTCCTCAATGTTTCTAAGACTTCACGCAAATGTTTCTCGTGATCGGACTTACTCTTAGAATAAATCAAGATATCATCAATGAATACAATGACTGATTTGTCTAACATCGGTCTACAGACACGATTCATCAGATCCATGAACACCGCTGGAGCATTCGTGAGTCCAAACGGCATTACAAGAAACTCAAAATGACCATATCGAGTACGGAAAGCCGTCTTTGGTATGTCATCTTCATGCACTTTATGTTGATGATAGCCAGAGCGTAAATCAATTTTAGAGAAGAAACTAGCTCCTTGAAGTTGATCAAAAAGATCGTTAATTCTTGGCAAAGGATATCGATTCTTAATGGTAATCTTGTTAAGTTCGCGGTAGTCGATACACATTCTCATACTACCATCTTTCTTCTTAACAAATAATACCGGAGCACCCTAGGGAGAAGTACTCGGGCGAATGAATCCTTTGTCGAGAAGTTCTTGCAATTGTTTCATCAATTCTTGCATTTCAGTTGGAGCCAGATGGTAAGGAGCCTTTGCAACTGGCGTAGCTCCTGGCACCAGTTGAATACGAAACTCGACCTGGCGATCAGGAGGAATTCCAGGGAGCTCATCTGGAAATACGTCTGGAAATTCGTTCACCACGAGAATTTCAGAAAGGGGTGTTGGTTGCTTCGAAGAATCAACAACGTGTGCCAAGTAAGCTTGACACCCTTTAGACAAATATCGTGTAGCACGTGCAAATGTACAAACATGTACAGGTTCTCTTTTCCTTTCGCCATATACAATAAGTTTCTTCCCAGTAAGTGAAACTATATGTATAGCCTTATCGTCACATGAAATATTTGCCTTGTATTGACCTAACCAGTCCATACCTATCACTATGTCAAATGCACCCATAGCCATAGGAATCAAGTCTGCTTTAAACTTGTGTGAGTCTATATTTATTTCACAATTAGGAACAATATCATTCACAATCGTATTTCTATCACCAGCTATTTCTACTTCCAACGGAGTTTCCAATTTTGACCAAGGCAATTTAATTAGAGGAACGAATTTGTAAGACACAAATGAACGGTTCGCACCCGAATCAAATAGCATTTTAGTAGGTATGTTGTTACAAAGGAAGGTACCTGTCACGACATCGGGTGCCTCCCGGGCTTGCTCAACCGTCATCTGAAAAGCTCTGCCTTTTGGTTGCCCTTGAGCAACCATCTTTCTCTCAGCTTCCTTCCTTTTCTCCGCCATGCGTTCCTGCTCAGTCAGTTCTGGACAATCAACCTTTTTATGGCCTACGCGATGACATTTAAAACAGAGTGTAATGTTGCTTGTAGGTTGCACTGTGCAGTCTTTACTAAAGTGCCCTGGCTGGCGACATTTGAAACAAACTTTGGGTAATCGGCATTCACCCAAATGGTTCATTCACCCCTCATTTGAAACAAATGAGGGGGTTGGTTTCAGGACATTTCCACTACTTCATTAGGACTTAAGAGTTAAATATTGCTCTAAAGTTGTAAGACCAATTGTAAAGGTTAAGTGAAGAGAAGGTGAAACAAGGTGACATGGCAAGTGAAAGGAGGTGAAAGCTTTAAGCTTATTAGGTGAAACCTCTTGGTGAAGTAGCAATCGGTTAACCATTTCGCCGACCTGATATGATGTACATTCTTTTGTTTTTATTCACAAACATAGATGAGAGAGTTAGGTGATCATTTTCTATGTATATATATATATATATTAAATGCATAAAACATCATTTAGAGCAATATTTAACTCTTAAGATAACATTTATTTTTAGTTATTAATAAAACATGTAATTTTAATCTATAATGTATTGTGTATTAATTAAATAAAGGTGGGGACTAAATGTTAGGTGAATAGTTAACGGGAAAGAGAAAGTGAAAGAAGTGAGAATGTGATACTGATATGGAAGAAAAAAATGTAGGTAAAAAAGGTGAATGGTTATGAATGATCTTAGGGCCGATCCTGGGGATTAAAGTGTGCAAGATGAGTCAGGAAAAAAAAGGGCCATGGCTCCAAACGAACTCAAATATATATAAAGGTTTCATATTTGACGTATGAAAATGCTATATATATATATATATATTGTTAATAGCACTTACTATCATAATGTGGGGAAAAAAGTAGAGGCCATACATTTCTTATTCTTCTAACAAAAATCCATTGACCAACTTTTAACGGGTAGACGGGGGTCGATCGATGACTAACTATAGGGGGTCTGGGTTATGGGTTACGGGCCATAGGTGGTGGGTCTGTGGTGGAGCTACAGGTGAAGCCGGTGAAAGGGTCGAGTAGGTCCATTTATAATAAAAATTACGATAGAATCAAAACAAAATAAGAATTTTTTTATTAATTATGATTGAAGTATTTTTATGTTTTTATGTTCATGATTGATATGTCTAAATGGGTTCTTATCTACTATGTATTGTTGTATTATCACTTTAGTGTGTTATGTTATATGTTTGTTGTTTTTCACTAATGTAGATATGTGATATTCGGCTGATGAGTACGTGATGATATGTTTATTAAATTCTTTACACTCTCTTGCTATTCACTCACTTGGCCGGGAGTCTTTACAAGAGTAGTTTTTTTTATCTCCGAGTAGAGATAAGACTGTCTACATTTCACCCCCTTCACACCCGTTTACAATGATCGAGTCTTATTGTTGTTGTTTTATCAAAAGCTATTGTATAAAATATAGTAGCCTAATGTTTTTCCATAATTTTTGATGATCACATCAAGTCAAAGAACGAAGTGTGCAAAAGATGTGGTTAAACGCATTTGGTATTTTGGTTTGTGTGATGGTGGTTAATTTGGAAACACCAGAATATTACTTTTTCAAGTCATGCCAACCGAGTAGCTATGAGGTGTTCTCCCCGATTATTTTGTTATCTTTTCTTTGGGTGTCCATTCATTATAATATTGTTAATTTTTCATGGTGTACTTAAACTAATAGTCCATGTCTCTTGATGTAATCCTTCGATTTCTACTTAAGGTTTTATTTTCATTAATAATAAATGATTATTATAATGAAAAAGAATTATACAGTGTATAAAAATCATATGACCTTTTAATAAGTTTTTTTAATAAAATCAAACGAAAAAAAAAAAAGAATTAATGAATTATATTTGTTAGAATGTTGTAGGTTTAGCTGTTTAAAAGGTTTACTAAGATGGTATGATAAAAATAACTTACTGTCGTTTTTTTTCATCAAAAAATAAAAATATCAATATACTATGTAATAGATTTTTTAATGTAATGTTGATGGAGTATGCAAAAGGTGCGATATATGAAGTTTTTTAAAGCAATAGACAAATTTTATTATAACCACAATGTTTGTTTATTGGTAAATACAGCAATAACGACGATATCTTATCCTAATGTAATGTTGATGGAGTATGCAAAAGGTGCGATATATGAAGTTTTAATTCTACCTGAAAGTAATATACTTATGGGGGTCAAGATATTGTTTACAAAGAGATCTATAGCAAAAAAATGAAAGTAACTAGTGGAAGTGTATGACACCTGTAACTTCGGCTCATCATGCTATACTCGCGGGGAAGGAAAATCGAGTTGTTTACGCTTTAGTATAATATTACTTGAATAAAATAGAAATGCGATAAAAGTATCTAGTTTATTGATAGATATTGGATATTTAAAATAAAAAAAAAATTACAAGTCACGAGTTTTAATAATTTAGAATAAAAAAATGTCCTTTTATGGGATGTTTCACCTAAATAAATACGAGTAATTGTTATGGAATTATTTAACTGGTAAAAAAAGGTCGATAACAAAGTGAAAATAGAAAAAAAGGAGAGTTTACGATATGCATAGCTTGTACACGTTGCAGATTGAAACGAATCAAAACTAAAACACAACTTTTAATCTTTTTAGGTTGCTTTTATCATAATAATATTGATAAATTAAAAAGACAAGGAGTTTCTTTATTGTAATTCAGCTTTTACTTCTGATTAACGTAACGTGTCCACCAAATAAAACTTGTTTATTCTTGCTATTCAAGCAACTTGTCTCATATATTATGGTCCAGGTATAACCTCAATTTCAAAATAAAATAAATGTTATCCTTAATTGTTGCATGTACGTTAAATAAAGATTCAATGTACCTAATCAATATTATAACTTTTTTTTGTTTCCTCTTTTCTATTTCATAATTTGAAGAGTATGAACAAGCTAATTTAGGGGCAAAATTGGAAAGAAACCCCAAAAACGGAAACAAAAAGTAAATTCTCGGATGCGAACTGCCCCTTGAATAAAGCAATCCCATTAGATCTCACTACATGAATCACCCTTGCTTCATACAATATTTACAAAATTACCTCTTCCTAAAATCTTTTCTACATAATAAGAATAAATAGCAAAAAGTCAATTTATTCAGGTATAGCGGTCAACATTGCCATAAAGTCACGCCTCCTTCCACCACTGCCTGACGCCGCACCACCGCCGCTTCTCCGCCTACTCGTTCTCTCAAAACCACCAACATCCGCCACCCGACCAGAACTCTTCGTATGACATTTTTCCAACGTTGTAAAAGATACATTTTTCCTACGACAACCAGCCAATGCTGAACTTGCTTTAACAGCCAATGCAGCCATTTCTTCAGGTGTAAGCGGGTGTCTCAACCTGGTCAACGGGAGTGCAAAGTAAAGTTGACCAAGTTGGAGTTCGTCATTGTCGTTTAAGGATGAAACGACGACGTCGAACTCCATTTCGTCCGCGTTACAAATGAACGAGGACGGATTTTTTTGTAACACATAGGATACTTTAATTGGGTACGAAAATTCTTGTAACTTTCCATCGTGTGATATTAATTTAGCCGTTGCTACATTTGTTGATTCACAAGAGCTACAAATTCCCATTTTGCTGAATACAGTATACATACAAATAATAATAATAGATGACACAATGTATTTTTGTTTTTTGGAATGTGTGAGATGGATGGAATGGGATGTAGGTTGATGTTATATATAGTGGGCGAGACTGAAAATGTTCTTGAAAGGTATGATGGTAATTTTGTAAATGGATTTAAATATAAAGGGAGCAAATATGGGGCCCAAGCAAGCTGTAAGATGTGGATGACAGCAGAGGAGATGTGTCCTTAAACAAATGCCCATTATTTTTGGAGATATTTACCACGGAGGGACTGATATGTCGTTTAGTGAAAGTTATGTTTTTACTGTGGGCCGGGTTAAATTGTGACGTATGTCGATCAAGTAAAAGACGTAAAATATCTGATTTTGTAATAATTGGAGATTGTTTGGGTTAACGTATGGTTGTGCATTATTTTCTGAGTCAGCAAATCACTTGAAAATAATTTGGTGTAAAAGAATAGTAAACTACGAGTATATAAACTTATCACTAGCATTCAATATTGATGTAAACTTTTGTAATTGTAATCCAAATTTGTACTCGATATTACTAGTATCTTGGTAGAGTTTGAATGAAATCCCATTTTACTGTTAAAAATATAAATAAATAAAAATATAAACTTCTCACTTTTTTTACTAGGTTGAAGTTTTGAAACCTAGGCATTCAATATTATATTTTGAAACATATAGCATAACAGTACTGGATTCAATCAAATGTACATTTACTTGTATCATGACTTTGATTTATCAGTCTTAGTTTCCATCAAATATAAATCCTAGCACATTGTTTAAATGTATCAAAACGAATTATATCACAAGTATGTGTCTAGGCGCAAATTAATATCAACGCATGCAATTTAGTATGTTTACTCGGCGTTATTAGTAACATATACTTGTTAGAATAAATACATATACTTATGTATTTATGTATTTATATATATAGCCCGATCTAATTACCCCTAATAATTAATAAGTAATTATTTAATGGACGTAATTAGCCTTACTTAATTATCTATAATCCCTTATAAAGGGTATTGGACTTTTCTTAATTCAACATTTTTTTTTCCAAAAATACCCTTTAGCTTAAACAATCATAATCTCATTCCCAACTCACTCAATCACACAATTCACTCTCAATTCACCGCAACCACCATAAATTTATCCCTCTCTTCACTTCCCCGGCCACCATCTCCACCCCCAGCACACACAACCACGGATGAGAAAAATGAGAAAGCCACCTCCGCCCGTCGTTGTCGTCCATGTAATCCACCGCCACCGTCATGGCGTCATCCATCAATGCTCTTCCATAGAAAACCATCGATATTGTGTGATTTGGATTTCGAATATTTGGGTTCATTCACACTCGATCCAATCTGGTATTTTTCTTTTCTTTTCCATCTTATTTAAGTTTTATTTTTTTTTAACAATTATTGTTTTAATAGAAAATTCATTTTTTACTTAAATAATAATTTGTTGTTGTCTCTATAGAAATGAATAATGATTTGTTGTTTATGAGCCAATATTAACTAATTATTGTGTTCTATATATGTATGTTGTTGATAATAATAATAATATATTTTGGTTGATTTGAAGCATATGTATTTGACAGAATGACTGTTTTGATTAATTCATGGAAATTGAAGTTTTTGTTTATCAATCCCTGTGTGGGAGTGATAATCTTTGTCGATATCCCCAATGGAAAATTCCGGGGTTAACCTAATATCTATCTTATCGTCTTGTGGAACTCATTTATAGGTAATTTATTAGATGCAAACATCCGAGCACAATCAAAGCTTGGGATCAACAAAGATCAAAATACTTATGGATGCGATATTTTAAGTCAAGCTTGGAGTTGATGGGTAGTGTTTTCAGAATAGAGACATTTCTTTTGATGGTAAAACGTTGGAGGTAACTAGACATAAGTTACTATTTTTGTTGCTTAATTCTCTCACTTTTCCAATCAAGTTTTAGATAATAGCTATATCTATGTAATGGATGGTGCAGTATGATCACACTTATTGATCTCTTTATTGTGTGTGCTATAAGTACACCATTTTTGTTGTAGGTTCATGTTTCCAGTTTTTTATGCCATAAAACATATGAAACTTTTAACTCGCGTAGACCAGGTATATCACATTTTTTGGGTGTATTTTACTAATCAGAGCTACTCAATTTATGTGCAAGAATGAGGGGTAAATAAGGTGCTTTATATATGTTAGTTTTTATATTTCATTGGGAATGAACTAAAAAAAGATTTACAGTCAAAGTTAAATAGTCTATTGAGTGGCTTAAGTTCTATTGACTTAAACTTTATTGAGTGGAAGAACAAATTTGAGCTTGGAACATCAAGCTAATTTTTATGAACTTTCCCCAAACAATATTCATGAAGTTAAGCCTGTTAAGTTGTTAGTCATCCACTGTCATTGTTAATGTGAATTATAAATAGTTACAATTGGTCATTTAAATGTTTTTTTTTTTATTAAGTTCCGATAAACATTCCATTATGAATAGTTTTCTTTTTAATAATAAGCCTCTTAAGGTCTTATCGTATCAAAATGGATGGGTCGGCTTTTTAGGTAATGTACTAGGAGTTGTAACAGGTTGTATTTTGGGTGCTTCACATATGTTCACTTATAATTTAAATTAAACAATCCAATAATCCATATGATTAATTATGCTATTAGCCTATCACTTTTAGAGATATCAAAATGGATGGGCTGGTTTTGTTAGGTAATGCACTCAAGATATAACAGGCTATACACTTATACTTTGGGTGCTTGGAACTACGGATGTAGTGAATCTGGTCTTAATTTAATGTCACAATTAACCCTAGCGATTTTGAATTAATGTGATCATTTGAGGGCTATCATTGGGCCATAGTCGCATATGGACAATACCGTACAGGAAAAACTTATACAATGAAAGGTGAAGGTGGAAAAACGAAGGTCTTACTACATAATACAACACTAATAGTTTGAGATCAAATTTTGTGCATTGAAGTTTGAAATTGATTACTCTTTTGCTGAATAGGGTGCTTCCTTTACATTTATCTTCATTTTTGACCCATTTCCATCCATTCACAATATATATGTTATATTTGTCTCAATAATTAGATTTGGTTCAACCTTATATTCATTCTTGAACCAAAATGTAAGATAACTTAACCATCTATTTATTTGCTTTTGTTCAGATTTCTCAACAAAGACAATACAAGCGTTGAAACTCTTGAGTCAAGGAAACAAAGTCTCAATATAAGAATGAGCTTGACAGAATCTATAATAAAAGAGATTTGAGTTAGTATGAATAGAATCATTTCATATTGGTAAGAGTGGCAATGGCAACTTCCAATTTGTATCATTGACATGGTGGAACAAGATTCATAGTGTTAGGAGTCCTATCTACTATTAATGCAATTTGAGTTTAATATAAATAGAATCATTTAGTTATATATAACAGTCGTATGTTTCATATAATCGTAAGCGGTTATTTTTCATCGTTAGTTTTTGCACTTAATTATTTATTCCAACTAATCCGCGACTTATTTTTAAAATAATAGATACGGTTATATGCTACATTGTTGCATCTCATGAAATTAAGTAACTTGAACGCTATAAACCCTTACGACATCTGGCGCTATAGATCGTCGCCGCTGCAACGCGCGGACACCCTTCTAGTTAATTAAGGTTTTCCTTGGGTGTGCTATATATAGAGATCAATAGGGAGGCTTAATCATTAGATAAGAACACCAACACCTTCATCTCGTTCTCTACTCATAACTCATCCTTAGAACACACCCTAAACGGGAACCCGACCTCCAACTGAGTCATGTCGTCTTTCCTATGCGGCTTCTAGATGTTGAAGTTACATCCCTAATTTATTATATGTTTAGTTTATATAATACTACCTAACTAAAATCCTATAACGGAATCGGTATATGTATGCATGACTACGTAAATTAAGCATACCTTGTGTGCTCTATAGAGCAAGAGCTAGTGTGTAGTGCCTACTGCCTAGTCGTTTGGACCATTTAATTAGAAACGAAAGTCTAGCTTCTTGGATATTTATCAAAGACAAACAATTAGGTATAATCAAAACATTACTTTTGACGAAAATATCTGGAGCAAAGATTTTTATTGGAGTTCAGGCTAGAAGTCAAAGGATTTTTATACTTGACGAGTACGTTTTATATTTTACAAAAGCATATTAACATGAGATGCAAGAAATTTAATCATGCATTTTGATGACTTACACTTACTTATATTGAACTTTTTAATATAGCGAGCGATTTGGTCCGTTTTCAATTTCTTATAATGATATAGTTTAATCAAATAAACATACGTTAACATCTAGTAAGTATTCTATTTCAAGGACCCACTATACACAACAAACTTTATTTGACATATCTTTTATATTAAGAAATCACTTTTCAATGTGCAAAAACAAACTTAAAATAAAACACTAAAAAAACTAAGGGCTCGAGGCAAAAGTGCACTTTTTTCCCTAACAATTTTAAAGTACACAGAATTTGAAAACTTTTTATTTCGTAGTGGTTTATTTATTCAATTGAAATCCCGATCATTATTTGGTACAACTTTATTTTATTGGGATTTATAATTGGATCATCATATTACATTTTAAATATATCTAAAATGTCAAACTTTAAATTTTGGACCACCATCATTATTGGTTTCCATCATATCATCTTAAATATCTTAACAAGTTTCTATAATTGCTATGATAGGTTTGGTGGCTATGCTAAGTGAGCGTGATGATTATGATATTTTTATTATACATTTGTTAATTGTTAAATCGATAGTTAGACTTTTATCTAGGAAAAGCAAAAAAGGGAATCAAGCACAGAAACATTGCAAAAATGGTTACCTATGTTTCCTCTCATTTGGGATAGTTTCCTAGTAGTAACAAAAAAAATAGAAATTGCCGAAGTAATATATGATCGAATTCTAATAAGGTATATAGTTGAACTAAAGAACAACTTCTCATATGTCAATCATTTTCCGTAGTTAACTTCAATTTTATTTCTGTATTTACTGATTTGTGTTCAATGTTACTGGTAATTTAAATTCATAATCGGTTATTATTTGATCACTTGGTGTAAAGTGTAAACTGAGGTTTTTAAATTAAGGCTTTTAGTTTTTATAATAACTAGACTTATGTCCACGCAATGCAGCGGCGGTGTGGGTAGTGATGGCTGAGGTGGTGGTGGTGACGGTAGTGGGGGCGACAGTGGGGGCGGTGATATGGTGAATGTAAAAGTAATTAATTGTAAAGGTGATCGTGTAGTCATCATAAGTGTTGAGGAATCTATATTATAAATTATTTCATTAAGAGTCTATATGTATATTAGATGGATATGTTTAAATTAGTTAATAAAGGAAAATGATATTTTTAATTTTTTAAAGACATAAAGTTTAAGGAATAAAAGGGTGATTTGTTTTATTAGATAATATAAATAATGTCCTAATGATAATTTACGCAAAATACATGTTCGTGTGATGCACGTGAGTGAATGTGTTTCAAATTATTTAACGGTAATACATAGCTAAAAAAGTTAGGAGTGAAGATATCATGCTATTTATTGTCTATTGGCTAAGTAACTAGTAAAATTATATCCGCGTTGCGGGGATTCAACTATATTATTGAAGCAGTTGCATTATTCTAGTGTAATAGTGTCGAACTTTTAACCGTCTAATTAAAATTCATTAGGTGATCGATAGGTTTGTTTCAAATATATATTTATTTAAAAGAAAAAACCACATTAGGTTATTTCTGCGCATTGAAGAGTTTCACTTATTTTGATTAGGTTTTGTTATTAATGATCTACATTATATATATTAACTAAAACCTTTGACATATAAAATACATTATCTACAAAAAGTCAAAACTAAAAACATTTTTAAAAGTTTATAATAACTAAAAATTTTGACACATAAAATACATATTTGCTCAAAGTCAAAAGTATAAATGATTTTAAAAGTTTATAGTAACGAATATATATATATATATGCAAAATAAGCCAAAAATCAAGTATGAAAGAAAAAAAATTTTGAATAACAATTTTCAATATCTATATCTATATTATATTATAAAGCAAATTTTTCTGTCTAAATTTTAAGTTTCAATATTTACTTTTTCAAAATGCCCCCTATCTATCATATATTTATCTAAGATAACTATAATACTCTTTTTCTCTTATTAAATCTCAACCAATCATTTTTTTTTCTTCTCTCCTCCATAAATAATTTATTCCTTCAATTCATTCAAAATCTTTTATCTTAAAAACCGTACATCGATAAATTATATGGGTGATCTTAAAATTTCATGCTCTTTCATTAGAGATGACATTCGATATACTTTCGACGAATTTTTAAATCTGAGGTCGGAACTCGTACGGTTAAGGCATTTGGCTATCACACTATATGATCTATCACACTTTATGACCTATCACCCCCACCATCTCACCGACGCAACGCGCGAGTACTTACTCTCGTATTAGTTAAAAACAACAAAGGAGAAAAGTTTGAGAAAAACTAAATAGTGGTACATAATGGTACATGATACATAATGATGCGAGATATGACGATGAATAAGTTGCAACATATTGGTTGGAAACTCAAAATGAAAAAAAGTATGAAAAAAACCCAATAAGTAACCCGTATTTAAAAACCCGAACAGAATGCAATGTAGCAAAATTCAATTAGTAGTTCAGGATGTGTAGCGGACGAATAATAACTCGCCACATAGGCGGTTACTATTCATCCAAAGTTACCGTTCATGTTTCAAGTTGTATTAATATATAGATATAAGGGTGGGAGGAGTGCTTCACCACCCGTCACCGCCCCTCCGCGTTTTTTCACTTCCTCCCCGCCCACTCCCTAAATGCACAGAGTGTTTCCCCGCCCCTCCCCACCCTTTTTTATTTTATTCATTTTCTATTTAATTTTAACCAAGTAAATAAAAACTAGTTAATATTAATACTAAAATCATTACATTACATTACTAAAATCATTAAAACACCTTACATTTCATAATATTACTAAAACTATTAAAAACTTTACATAAACCTAACACTCGGAATAATCCGAGTTCACAGTACTGTCGTCATCGTTACAATGAATGTAAAGAGACCCGGTTGCGTCTCCGGGTTGACGAGATACGTATTCTACTTCCGGGCCAGAATAATAATCTACATGTTGTCCACCACCGACATTGCCTTGCGAGAATAACACGTGGTCAAGTGTGGCTTTCAAAGTGTTAGAGGCAGCGTTAAGCTGACAAATAACTTGGTTTAGCCAGTCGATTTTTTGTTGAATATATAAAACATACTCAGCTTCGGCAGTGTTTCGAGCCACAAGAGATTGAATTCGGTTGATTTCGACTTGGTAAGTCGCCTTCTCGTCGATTACATCATGAAGGATGGTGTTCACTTTAGAACGATGTTTGTCGTCATTGAGCATATGGGCTTGCATCGCCATCTTAATTTGCCTTAGATCCATGGTTGGTTAATGTTTTGATTTGTTCTGGAGAAAAAAAAATCACAAAAACTTTACAAATGAAATAAATGGGAAGAAGAAGAAGAAAGAAACAGAGGAGGAGTGTAACGTTCAAGTCGCATGTGGGCCTCGTTGTATTTTTTTTTAGTGTAATGGTCGAATGGGTTGCGAGACAGAGGCGGGGAGTGTGGTAGCCATGCCAGTCACCACCCAACCGGTACCGATATCACAGAGCGGTGGTCCCCTGGTACCGGTGTGGTGCATAACCCACTCTGTCTACGCTAATGGGTGTATAAGTTTATTTCTGTTACTAAAATTGACCTTTAATTGATAACATATTAAGTATGTATATGTTTTAGTTGTCATTGAACAAATAAATTTGATTTAGTTGTTTAAATTTGTTTATACTAATTGATAGCAACCTATTGACAACAAAACATATATATATATATATTTTATATAACAATATCCTACTATGAATACCTCACTATGAATCAATTTTATATCCTTTAATCTTTTATGTTATAAAAAACTGACAAAACATATAGAAGTTAAAAAATTAGCTGGGATGAAAAGTGCAATACAAAAGACAAGTCCTATATGGTGATTTCATATCGTGTTTACTGTTTCCTATCTTGTCATTGTTTCCATTAAAATGTTACTACTCACATTGACCCTACTATTGCTCTTTTTGCAATTTTTTAATATCAGACTCCAAGCCACGGTGTCAAACTTTGACCACTAATTCATTGCCCATAAAATGTTTTCGAAATGTTTTTTACATAGTCAACAACATATTTAAACTTTGTATATTTCATATGAAGTTTTTAAACTCGTACTTTTTTTTATGACAATTTGTTTAAATTACTTAAACTCACGTGGTTATAAATTATGAAAATTATAACTAAAGTTATACAGTAGTTAATTAGTTATGATATGTGTAAAAGTAGGTCATTTCCATTGGCATATCAATATGCATATTCATACAAGTCACCTTAACGACACGTCAGTAAATAAATTGTTCTAGTATATCGAACTAACATACTCAACAAATTTTGCCTTCATAAAATCCAATTTGCCGATATTAAATGAATAACATCATACAAGTTATATATACAATTTAAATATGCTATAAAAATGGAATATTGCAGCTTTATTTTATAAAATTCAATATGCTTAATTCAACAAACCGGTAGACATACCGAGACCATTAAAAATAGGGTATACTTATACTTAATTATTTATATCCATCCATATAATTATGTAAAATCAAATCACCATTACACTGTATGGCGTTATAATGGTATACGTGGCAATAAATGGGAGATAGTGAGCCACCATGCCGTTGTCGTGGCATACCAGATAGTGAGCCACCAATCCACCATCTGTGCCATCTTTACCAAAATTGCGTTCCGGCCCCTTTCTTTTTCACCATTCAAGTAAAAATATCAACTCGAGCTACTTGCTGATTTAAATTTTGTATAATCTTAGCAACTAGTTATTTTTTTTTACGGCAAACGGTGGAATATATTCAAAACTAGCAAGAAATTAAAAAGAAAACTTATAGAATAGAGGAAAAAAAACAACAAATCAAAACAAAGATGTAAAGTTATATCATTTATGTCAATCATTTACCACTTTATGAGCCCTATTTGAAATTCATAGAAAATACACGAATTTAATTTCTTCAAATAATGCATTTGGGAGACACTAGCATTCTCCTGCACCATTTCCACGAACAGCAGATAGATATTTGAAATATTGCGTTTGGATTTTTGTATTTTTTAAAAACAAATCAATAGGCTTTTAATCATTTCTTCTCTAGTTTCGTAATCTAGTCATTCAGTTCGCTTTAGTTGGCATTTTTATAAATCATTTTCTTAGTGGTAAGAAATGTCAGCTCTATATATATAAAAAAAATTGTAAGTGCGTTCAAATCCTTTTTCTTAGTTATTATTGGTAGATTGATTATTATTGTTATGATTTCTTGTGCTTAAATTCGACAAGTATATTTTTACAATTCTTTTTAGTGATCGGGTTCAGTTGTGTACATAAAATGGGAGCATCACCTATTAGGGTTTAATTGATAATCTTCATGTTTGTTTTCGATTATGTTATAACTTTTTATGTCATTGGTCAGAGAAAATCACTAATCACTACTGACGCAAACATCTTAGTTATTAGCTTATTACTGACTTTTTGGTAAAGAATACTTTCAAAGCAACTGATTCTTGTATTTGTTTGCACATATTTTGAACGCGAGAAACACCTTTATCAAGTTAATTTTGAAAAAGGCAAAATAATTATAAATAATTATCAGTTAAATTGTGTATAGTACACGTGCATTAATATTAGTGTATATATAACATATAAGAAGATAAAATGGGTCGAGTTATTTTAAGACCAATTAGGACCACATCATAATCATCATCACTGACCACCACCACCATCATGATTATCTCCGACCAAAAACATGGTCCCCGGTTCCGGCGACCACCGTCGTCGCAGGAAAATCATGTTTCAGTTAACTTACACATGTATAAAAATGATTTTCCGGTGATCTCCGTCGCCGGAAAATCATGGTGGTGGTCGGAGATGATTATGGTGGTATGTAAGTTACAATAAACACATGTTCTATTTGGTCCTAAAATAAAGAGTGATCCTAAAATAACTTTCACCTAAGATAAGATATCCAAAAGTTAAGGTAGCTAGGTTTTGGTTTCTAGTAGATAAGATTAGCCATCTAAATACTGTACCAACACTATTAATCTATCTTACATAAAATTGTGAAGACTGATAAACATGAAACTTTGTAGAAAAATATTCTTAAAATTGTATTCAAATAGACAATTTCATGTACGAGAGTGATCAAGTCCATTCCGACCACACAGAATATATAGTATCAAAAAACAGTTTAACAATGTCCATGATCCTTGAAATAAGATTACGAATCCAAAAACGCTACTTAATCAAAATTTCTCCACCATTATAACTGTTCAACTAGAAAACTAAAAACAAACATAATAATAAGGATATTCATATAGAAAAAATAACACACTAGAGACGCTACACTAGAAAAAGAATTCAAAGTAAAACATATATGTATATTCTGGATAAAGATGGAATAAGAATCTAAATCTTGTGTTATGTAATGAATTTTATAATATAAAATGTGATTTTCGTAATCATGATCAAACACGAGCACTTTCCAAATTGCACCTTTATTCAACAAATTCTGAACTATTCAACTTTCATTGACTGCAAAGAAACTTCCTACCTTCAAAATAATTGCATTTGTTGTATGTATATACTTTTTATAGGGAAATTGATCTCTTTTTCTGTATAATATTTTAATATACATATCCTAACCCCATAAACAATACTCTAAGGTAAGGTGTTAGTGTGTAACACTCTTGTTCGTTCATCCAAAGTTTCAATGTTTAATAAATTAATTAAGCATACAAAAGGTTGGCAATCATGTGCATGCTGTCATAATAAGTTTATATTATTAACTTTTTCCACAAATCACGTAATGTTTTAAATACCGGTATTTTGATCGTATCAGTCCGGTATCCGGCACGGTAATTTAATTTTTATTTTTATAAAAATCCTATAAATTTTGTTACAATTTAATGAAAATAGTCAAAATACAAGATCAATCCACTCAAAAATAATATCAAATAGATATTTCATAACAAAATATAAGTTTTAAGTTTATAAATAACAAAACATAACATTAAAGTATCATAAAATAATTTTTAAAAAAAATCAAAAAATAAAATAAATTCAAAATACCGGTATTACCGGGTAATACCGGAAATACCGAAAATATCGGCCGGTATTGAATAGTGAAAATACCAGACAAAATACCGAGATAGTTGTACCGGGGTAACACCCGGTATCCGGTATTCCAGGTAATATCGGCCGGTAAGTACCGGTATTTAAACACTGCATAATACGGATCTATATACTTTTATGAGAATTTGATAAAGATACGAATCCTAAGGAAATTGTATCAAAATTCAATTCATTATGACATTTTAAAGTTGGTGGAATGTTACTTATACTGAAGACACTTTAAAGTCATAAGCATTTAAACATATATGCACTCCAAGCAGCCCATAAAATTTAATTTCAAGCCGAAGCTAGTACATCACTAGCCTAAAGACTTGAAGCCTGGCGGTATGTGGGTTGTCCATCGACGGAAAGGTTGTGGGTTCAACTGTAATCAACATGCGGTTGTAGGTTTAAGTGTAATAAGAGACCAATGTGTGAATTATTATATGAAGTATCACCAATGAAAAATTATTCGAGCTCAAGCCTAACCATATATCAAAGTACAGAGTGGTTCCTACTTCCTTCCTTGGCCAGATAATATACAAAAATCAACAAGTAGACCAAATGATTCAAACAGGGGGCAAAGTCTTAACAAGATTTACACAATTTATAAGAGAATTTAATCAGTTGCATGTTCCACAGCACCCAGAACCACCGGCAAAACAACACAAAATCTGTACTTGCAGCAGTCACAAGCAGCTCACCACCCAATTAACAATGTATATTTATAGATATACTGTCTACAAATATGCAGCAAAGATTCGTATAGATGATCTATTGCATGCTCTGAAAGAATTGTTTATGAAGAAACAATTATATGATCTGTATCAACAACTTGTATGCATATATCCACATGTATTAAAATAATGTCAATGATGAATGTGCATCTACAGAAAGTTGTGGCTGTACTTGGTTGATAATATATAAAACTTACTACTAGATTCCTTGTAATATATAATGACAAACTCTTGGATTCACATTAACAAGTTAAAAACTTAAAATAGGAATAATAATTTCCAACAAATTACTATGTTTCAATGTACAAGAAGGCAGGAAAACCAAATTACAGAAAGTAAAAAGGATTGCATCTTCACGGCTTCGCCTATTAGGCCTCTCTTACTAAGGCTTGTTCTTAAATCTCTTCCTCACCTTTTCTTAATCCAAGAACTACCCCTAGCATTAACACATCTTCCTCATCTCTTCCTAAACTTTTTCTATAGTATTTGAAGACAAAAATTTGAATGTTTTTGTTTTTTCTTTTTTAGTCAGCAAGGGATACAAAGCAATGGGCCCACTACATCTCATCCAACTTGTTCCTATTTAAGAAATGATTGAAAATTGACGAGGAGGAAGTGGGTTGAGGCATTAACGTCGACGACGAAGAGGGCATGGACGAGCTCGTCCATGCCTTACTACGAGCGGCCTTATAACAGTCATAATAATCCAGTCTACACAACAAGTATGAGATATTGAGATATCTCTATTCCTAGTACAAATATAAGTTAGCCTCCAAACAAAAGTAGCATCAAATAGAAAAACCAATCTCCTAGTATATAATTCAAGTCTTAAATCATAAATGATATATTTGGTGGATATATCTCTACAGGATCAAGTGCACATGTAAAATGCATAGATAAGACTCAAAGTACAAGAGATTTCCAATGACAACGTCGTTTATCAATCATGATATACATATTTAAGTGTATGACAGTATGAGGGCTTTTTTTAGTTATGTCAATCTCATATTTTGGGTTTCAATACTCGTGAGATACTGGAACGAACCTTCACAATCAAGGAAGGAGCAACTATTCACAATCTGGGATGGAGTTATATGTAACAAGCAGGGTCGATTGAGCCAGATAAAATTATCGCTTTTTCTGAACTTTGCCAACATTATAGTACAGTTTTAGTGTAATTTTGGGGATGAATCCCCTCATTCGATATACACATGTTAATTATTTTAGCTTTGAACCTACGAGAGAATTTTTCACTTTATCTGTGTTCACACTATGAATCTTGTCATAGATGGGCTACCTTGAACAGTCTACTTTCAATGGACCTGGACAATATTCTACATGCTTGGCCCATTGTTAAGATTCTGTTTGAACCTAAATTAATTGGCTCAGTGACAGACAAAATTAAGGGGCACAACCACCGCAACTCCTGAGAATTCAGTGCGAACCTAATAAGTTCTTGACGAACCTAGGGCGGCAGTGATTGTGGAATGATTGTGAATTGATTGAATATGATTGATTGATTGAATTAAATGTGAATTGAATTGAGCTTTTATAGAAGTATATTTGGAAGACAGACAAACACTTTTCAGGATTCTAATATTGTCAGTTTCCTTTTAGTCGTAAAGACTGTAGTTTGACTTGTATTGATTATCATATGAATATTTATGTTTATATGTCATATGTATAATTTCACATTACATATGTAAGATGAACTAGTATCTCGAGCAGCATGCTAATAATATATGATCATGAGCCATACACTTCGAGTAAGACTTGTGACTTAAACCATATAACTCAGCCCAATGCATGATATAGATCCAGCCCAATGTATGATATCATGTATTCAAGAAACAAAGTTCCTGAGATTGCTCATGTATTATATATCTCGGGCATGCCTCCACCCTTGCATCTCGAGCCCCTTAGATTAAATATCATAGCCTTTCCATTCCTTTATTAGATCTTAATATATATATATATATATATATATATATATATATATATATATATATATATATATATATAATTGAGGGGCACCTCTAATCTCGAGCACTATGTAGGTCGAGCCCCTGTTGTCACTTGTCGTATCTCGAGCCCCTGTTGTCGCATCTCGGGTCCCTTGTTGTCGCACGAGACCTTCCACATCTCGAGTATATTGTAAGTTGAGCTCTTAATATATACATAACTCGATCAAGTATGTATGTCATATCTCATGCCCTCATATCTCGGGCCTATTTCTAATTTATGTAGGTCGAGCCCCTTCTTGAATCATAGCTCTATCCTTGCCCTTTATTTTGAAATTGAATATATATATGTATATATATTTTTCGGGTATTAGATCTCAAATATTAGAGTCTCCAATTCGTGTATGTTGGAGCGGCTCGCTATACTTGTCTCGAGCCTCTTATATACATCTCGAGCCAGCCATATCGAATCCTTCCCGGTGTATGTCACATCTCGGGTACCTCTTTTGTAATCGAGCCCTTGATTTATAATACATATACATTTATATATATTTATGTATATATTTCAATCTCGAGCTATTCATTTATGTATATATTTCGATCCCAGTCATATATTTATATGCCATAACTCGAGTTCCTTTGTTAATTGCTTTTGTCCAATGGTCTTCTTGTTTTAACCTTCATGCTTAATCTAGTGGATATTTCTATACACGATCAGATTCAAAACGAAAACATATTTTTACGGCACCATTGGCACCACAAGTCCACAACATCTATACAATCTAGAACCAGAGGATAAGGAGAAAAATTCATCGAGAACAGAAGATGGCTTTATTTTGTGCATGTCAAAAATTCTGACAAAAACTGCAAAGATATTTTCACTTGTCGAATTGCATAAAAAATTTCTCCTTCGTTCATTTCATGAACTTGGATGCAAAATATGCTATAAACATTGATACCTATCCTATAAAACTCTTGTTTTTTTTCTTTCATTCTTTTGCTTATTTACCATATGCAACTATACGTTAATCCTATAAGGTGAACAGCCAAAAATCGTATCTACAAATTATATAAAGAAGGGAGAATCCAAAGATTAAAAAGAGCTGAGGTGATAGACAAGCACCAGGACAAGAAGGCCATTGCAGCTGACAGCTGATATCTACTGCACAATTTTCTTCCACAGAAAAAAGCGCCGGCTTCTGTAACCATAAAATCAGCCACACTGGCGGTTGAGCAGGCTGCTGCTAGTGACAGGAATGATAGAACCTGTGATCATATTCAACAAATTTTCATATCAGAGAGATGGGCGTTTCACAAATACAGGGTTTAGTTGTAAATTAGCGAAACATACCCAATCTCCTATACAAATGATAGACACTATTAGTAATTGACGAGATGGGCGTTTCAAAAACACAGAAAATGCATCGACCATTGCCAGTGTCAAACTCCATGGAATCGTTAACCCTTTAATAGTCACCAAAAAGCTGAGCCATATATAGAAAACCAGTTATCATACATATTCCTAAACTGCTAACTTACAATGCAATCTCATAAAAAAAGGTAGGATGAATGTAAACAACTAATAAACGGTTTCTTTCAATTCCCTGTTCATTGTGTGTAGTTCAAGAAGCAATTTTAAACTTTTTTGAACAATCATCTGTAACAATTCATTAGTCACAGACAGGAAAGAGCAGACAACTCGCTTATTGGTGGAAAACTTATATATACGAGGGACATCATACTTCTTTGTCCACATAACAAGCAAGTACTAATACTAGTTCACTAGTACACATGACAAATTAAGATAATTCGGATACATCGGCTTTCACTATTATGTTTTCTTCAAAAATACATGATTACTATATAGTTTGACACAAATAACATTCTTATATCATAATCAAAGGATTAGGCAAACATGTTGTCACAAAGTCATCAGAACCAAGGAATGAACACTTATACTACTATAATGGTAGCTTAGACTAACTGGAGTGAGGCAACCCTCTTAAGGGGGACTTCCGCCATGTAAGCATCCAAGAAGTCCCAAATGATGGATAGTTGTGTGTGTATGAGTGGGCGACCAAAAACGGACGGTCCAAAGCATCCAAGAGCTCCAAATGTCCCCATGGGGCAATGTAGATGGCAACTTGGGGGTTTCTTAGGTATGGGGTTGCCTTGCTCCGTAGAGTCTTAATGTCCCAAGCCTCTTGTATTCTATGTTACGTGATTTCCATCCCGATGGCTGTGGGATCGGTCGGTGGGAACTCCGAGAGGGTTTTCATCTATTTTTACTGTATTACAACTTATTCCATTTCAAGGGGAGAAGACAGCTTGTAGTTGCTACCATAGAAAATTTGATATAATTACCTCATATATAACATTTAGAAAAAGACTGACTTGATACAAAAAACTAGTTTGATCTTAAAAGTAATATAGATTGGTGGTGGTTGATTTGGAATTTTAATTGTGTCAAACCAATAATATACCCTTTACAGAACATGCCAAGGCGGCTAAACAAGTGTCATTATTAAAACCATCGTATAAAAGTTATGGATAAAGGTCATACATAATACTTTTTACTTTTGTGTCAAGTAAGTGATGTTTTGTCAAATACCAAATATAAATAATCTGAACATTCACTAAACTTTTTCCCGGATAACCTAAATTGTTACTCATTTATCACCTAAATTTTGAAAGTCTAGTAACAAAAAGAATCAAGTTACTGGTTGAACTAATAACTAGTTACCAATTGAAACAAATTTTGAAAATTTAGGAATGGATATAATATGTTACCTACTTTGAAACCTTAAAAGAAAAGTGAGAATGCGTTTTAACAAACCATCCAAACGACAAATAATGACAATCAACCGACATGAACAGATACTTTTGTTATACTACTAATCAATCATCCTTAAAAATAACAGAAAGAAAGAGTAGTCAGGGTACCAGAAAGAGGTGTAGGCATAGAATTCGACACCAAGGCACATGAAAAGAAGAGAAGCGATAGAGAACAGGGCCTGTCCTAATCTTAAGGCTAAGCTTGCACTTGTTCCTATTGCACCCGGCAACTCTTCTACTTCCATTTCTTCTTAATTATTATAATATAATGATTGATCAAAGTAGTGCATTAATTAAAAAAAAAAGAAAAAGAAAAACAATTGGTAAATGGAGAAGAGAAGTGTGTGGTTTGTAGGTGGTGGTTGGTTGGAAGATATATATGAGTGGTTAGTAGTCAACATAGTCGTCGTCATCGTGCGTGCGTGCAATCCATTCTACGTTTTCTTCTTCTTCTTCTTCGTCGTCAATTTATTGGTGATGTTATTATGGAATGGAATTCGGTTTTGTGTGTGAACGATTTTTATTGATCGATTATTTAAGAACTGCAACGACGTCGGATCAAAACTCACGTCGACAGAAAACAACACACGGGGCTTTTTCCTTGACTTTTTATGTTATGTGTCTTCCTTCATTTAATTAAATGATTGATTGAGTAATAAACTATAAATATTACTCGTAAAATAAATATATATATATATATATATATATATATATATACTTGTTTTTGTTATTATAAAAAGTATTTCAAACTTAATCAAAATGCTTATTATAAATTTAACTAAAGTATTAAAGAGTAAATTAAATAAAATTACAATAAAACGAATCAATTATCCTTCAAAACTACTAAGTTATCATCCTTACCTACTAAGTCAACTATCGTTTTTGTTTTTTATGAATTTAACTAGTCCTAATACCCGTACGATGTATGATAGCTATATAGATTATATCATAAAGAAATACTAATATGCCAATACATGATTCAGGAGTATGAAATAAATTGTAGTTAAAATAAACCGATGATCGAATCTAAATTATAATAATCAGGAATGATAAATTATAATATATGTTTAGTTAAAGTTTTTTGATTTACCTTAAATTTTACAATCACATCGAAATGAAAACTTGTAAGCATAGTGGATGAGGGCAAATATTAGAATAGTAAACTCAAACTTTTGAAGTTTTCATGTAAATAACTTATTTTCATAAGTTATATATATAATAGGAGTTGAATAATTATAAAAAAAAAAAAAAAAAAAAGAAACATTTCTAATACTGAAAAAACGATCAATAAGTAAGATTATATTGTGTTTGTATCTATAATATAAGAGTTAGAGTTTAATTCTAAGTTTAAAAAGAAAATTGAATTTATATACAAACAAAAAGCTAATTTAACAAAACAATTAAATTAAAAAGACACGTGTTGATCAAGGATTACGTCACGTGTTATTTCAAAAACATGTCGATTCTGTTTTAGTTTATTAGTAGATCATGAGAAATTACCTATGTATACTTTTAATTCATAAAGTTTATTAAGGATTTCTTTATGCATATAGTAAACTTTCTCATCGGTTATAATCTTTTATTTATCAATTTAAACTTTTAGAATTTATGTAATTTTTTAGATTTATTTCGTAAAATCATCAATAAGAAAACAATAGGAAAATATGGTCTGCTAGGATGTTACACCACTTTTATTAATTGCAGTTAACACAATTGAATTACACCCTTTCAATGACATTTTGATCTCCAATTGTGCTATTTTCCGAACCAAGCTTGACTACAACAGACCCACTGCAATGCCAATCTGAGTAACAGTATTTCATAAGCTGCCTTTTTGTATCTAATAATCTTTGCTACTGCACCTTTCGGAATGGGGGATCCCCGTTGTCAACAACCACGTTAGTAGTTGCGGAACTACTGGACCGGGAGAGGACAACCTCTTGAGTACTGCTCACCTACAAAACTAACTTTAACTTAGACAACCAGATGGGTCTGCATTTCATTTTATCTTATTCTCGCTCGTGTAGTTGCTTTTCCATACATTTGAAGCAGTAAATTGGATCCGGCAGATGTTCATGTTTGTTTTTAGCGTAATATAGTTGGAATACATTCATACATATATGCAATAATACTTCTAGACTTCAGTTAGTTAAAAAATGTATGTAGTTACTTTGCTTGCGTATTTCACTGAAGCTATTGATCGCGCATCTGTTTCTTTTCTTAAAAACATGCTAAGCCTGCAAAAACGAGCCAACACATCGTCCTGTCCAGTAGACACTGGCCACCGGCCAGCATTGACTTGTAGCCTAGTCAACAAGTCTTGTGTTTAGGGCCGAGTCTAGAAAGGAATCAGAACCAAACTGGGATTTGTGGGTTAATTACATATTCTTTGCATACAAGAAAATATATCATAACATTCATTATAAGTATTCTTGATAATATACAAGCAAGAAAATGTTGATACACCTCGGTTGTCAGGACAGGAGTAACAAAGCACAAATACATCAACCCTAAAATCCGAATCATCTATTACTCCAATTGTGCATACCAAACACCTTGGATTTTTACATCCTTAGGAACCTTGGCTCCAAGATCAGTATCTGAAGGCTGAATACTCTCAAACACCCCGATCAGCTCACCAGTATCAGGCTTGCTTGAGGTAACACTCAAAGTGATCTTCCCTGTTGACGCTGCCACATTCTTTACATTCTCTTTAGAAAGCTCCTCCTCGTCTCCTCTCCCACCAGCTGGCAGGGCCACAGCGTTGTCGTATCCAGTGGATCCACCTCGACCCTTTGGGTCAAGGAAAGATGAGCCTCTGTATGATGGCACTAGAAATTCTCCACCAAAGCTCTCAGGTTTACCGGATGCTACAAGTTGTTTGATCGTAAAGAGGAACGGCACACGTTCGCCCCCTGGAAGCTGAACAGTCACGGCAGCATAATCAATTCCGTCTTTTTCCTCAAACTTAATGGTTCCATCTGAAGATACTTCCAAAGGTCCCTCGATCTCATCAAGTGTGTAAGTCAAACGGGTCATAAGCTTAGTATTTTGGAAATCAGGTGCAGAGTTCTTACTTACACCCTCGGCTTTCACTGTGAAAGACGTGGGTTCTAAGCAGAACTTCTTGGCATTGTATTTGCCTGGCTTGACAGCGAACCCATCAACTCCACCCTCAATGGTTGGACATTGGTTAGCCGTTCCGGTTCCTTTTACTTCCATGTATGTCTTGCTTTGAATCTCATCAAAAGTTAGCCTTTTTGGACTTCCCTCAGCACTTGCTCCCTGAATATACATACATCCATTTTTATCAAATCATCATCCCAAAAGTTTTACATCCTGACTAATTCACCCATAACATAAATACAGTGATACCTACACAACACATTTTTCGATGCACAAAAAACGCATACTCTACCAACTTATATGGTAAAAAAGGCTCTTGTGTACAATGTACATATCATTTCCTAAAGGCAAAAGGCTAAAACTATATTTATAAATACCATGATTTGTTCACCAATCCTTGTGATCCGTTAACTAAAGTTCTCTAAGCCTAAAACAATGTTCAAGAACAGCATTATCACATATTTACAGGATTCAGATATTACTTATTGTAGTTATAGTTTTCATTATATTTGTTAATTAGCCTATTCAAAAACAGGGGTGATATTATAGGAGTGGATCATTAAAGGGGTTTTCGAGAGACCCGGACATGGTTCGAGCTCTGCATAAATTGGATGTCATTGTGGTGCCTAGAAGGCTAACTACTAACTTGTTATTAAAATAATAATAATAATAATAATAAAGCCATTGGTGATATATACACAATAAACTTTACACAATAGAAAAAACTATACGATCTACAATACAACTGTATATATATATCACCTCCCTTCCAGAAAATATGTAAGTAATCTTAGATCAGAAAAGTGCAAGAGTAAATAGAGAGAAATACCGAGACAACAAGGGCAGAAGTGGCAAGAGCGAAGCCGGCAATCTTGGCAGCATCGGTGCACTTTTGAGCAAAATCTTTAAAATCAGCTTGTAGTGAGCAAGAGACCTTATTGGCTCCACAAGACTCTACACCAAAGGCCTTGCAAATGCTTGATGAAGACGACTTGAGTTGCAACCGGCTAGAGACACCAACCTTGGTTGGTGTCATGAAAGTTGCCGCTGTTTGCAATGCCATTATTGTTTTTCGGTTCTTTTTCCAAACCTCAATATGGTTTGTTGAAAAATATGGTACTGAAGTAGGAAAAAGATTTGTGTGGTGTCAAGGGAGTTTGATGGAGATTTTGTTTTGGTGTTATGATGAGATAAGTTGATAGGATAAGGTGATTTTTCATTGGTTGGTTTTAACATTTTCAGTTCTGTGTGATGTTTGTGTAATGCCATGTGGATCTTTGGCTTTCTAGGATCAAAATACTTCGCTATCATTTTACACATGGGAATATCAATCACAAATTTTGCTATTATCCTATTTTTTTCTTCTAAAATATATTATTTTTTTTCGAACATTCAATCGGCATGCGATATCAAGAGAAACCTTACCGTATAATGGTGAAACATTGCATGTACTTTAAACAACGAGATGTTGACCATGGGCCGTTACAAGTATTCAGAAGAAAAAACCCCAAGACTTATCATTTCTAAGGATTGAACTCAAAACCTTAGGTAAAACCTGAGATGACTCTGAGTCTCTGACCAGTTGGACTAGGAATTTTTTGTATGGATAGGACTCAAATAAATTCAAATGGTGTAAGTAGGAACTTTAGCCTGGTATTTTGCAAAAGTGGGAAGTCTGGTGTCTTAGACACCGAACTTGTCCACGTACACACAAGTCCGGTATCTACACCACCGAACTTCATCTAGGTGGCAATATTCCATACTTTGTCTTCATTGTATTTATATTAACTCGGAAAAAGAGGATACCTGCATAAAATTAAATGAAGTTGTAGCTAAGAGACAAGACATGACAAGTGAGTCACGAGAAAGTAGTCAAATAAATCAAGTCCGGTTATGGAGAGACCGAACTTCAATTGTTGCTGTACGAGAACCATTTATATATATATATATATATATATGTGAAACCTTTTCAAAACTACCACCTTCAAAGTATTGCATGAAGTTCGGTGGTGTAGATACCGGACTTGTATGTACGTGGACAAGTTCGGTGTCTAAGACACCGAACTTCCCACTTTTGCAAAATACCAAGCTGAAGTTCCTACTTACACCATTTGAATTGATTTGAGTCTTATCCGTACAAAAAATTCGTTGGACTAGTCATCATTGGCTAATCGCAATTTTGGGCATGATTGCATATACGTTGTAAATGACAATTATACATAAAAAAAGGATAGAAAGACCCAAAAATGTAAGCCCAACCTGGTGTGGCCCAGTCGACCCATAAACCACCTGTTTGTTCATTTTAAATTTCGACTTTGTATACTTTCTTACAGAGAATAAAATATAAATCGACTAAAACAATAGAAAGAAAAGAAAAAATTATTCAGTGTCTCCTTCAGGGCTTTGAGCCCGAATATCTTGACGGTGTATCTGTGAAGTTAAGATGTAAGCAGACCTTACCTCTACCTAAGCAGATGGTTATATAAAAGGCTCTTCAATCTTTGTATGAAATGAAGATCGAACTCATAACCTCTATCTCCAGAGGCTAGAGTGTTTAACACGTTCCAAACATAAAACAATGAGAAGCTTAATCTTTGAGACATTGACCAATAAAACTCCCCGTTCTCTAGAGTCTCGAGGCTTAGTTTAATAGCTTTGGTCGAATAATTGCTTAAGTAGTGAGTTTCTGAAACTAATATATTTGGTTTATAAGAAAAGAGGAATCCCTTGCACTTCAAGAACATGATTAACATGAACTACCCTTTTAATTGATTTATCAAATTTGACTAGTCAAGTTAAAAAGATCTAAACTATTAAATTTTAATCAAACGTTAAAGATTTAAAATTTTCAAAACTTATTTTTGAATTTTGACCTTTAATTATAATCCAACGGTAAAAAATTTTTAAAACCCATAATTAAATTCACATTATCCCATGTTTGCACCAAGAATAAGAGTGTCAAATATCCGGTTCCTATAACATTACTTAAATTGTTGTTTGAGTGCTCTCAAGATTTTATGTGCTTTCAATTTCTAATGCTCGTTGTTTAAGTGCTTTCAAGAGTTTGAGTTCTTGCCCATAGCCATCTAGATTTTGTGTCAAAATAATCAGGCATTTTCTCTTCAAGTCCTTTTATGTTACGTAACAAACTATTAATCGTTTTATTATTTTAGGTTTTGTCCATAATTTTTGAAGGTTGTAAAATATGAATGTGTGTCAAAATTTTCGTATTTTTCATTCTACACATTTTTGTTGTAAGCAGTGTAAATAAACATAGAATAATAGTCATTTTTCTAGTAGAGAAGGAAAAATGAAAGAATGTAGTTTATTGATGTTTGAAAAATGAAAATAGAATTGGACATGGAGTTTTCCCAAAGGGTGTTTCAACTCTGGCTTGACGCCGACTTGCCATATCGGCAGCGACGTTGCGCCCCATATCCGGTGCTCTATGAATCATATGTGTAATTTGCGTGATATAGGAATTAAAAACATGCCCATTATTTATGTGAAATAAACATAAGAACAAACCCGTTTTAATTAACATCGCTCATTATATTGGATTCAACTTAAAATGGCCGTTTATAAGCATTTTTACCGTACAAAGAAGAAATTGTTTTTTATTGCTGTTCTGGTGGCTAACATTAACTTGAAAAAAACTCCAATGTTCCTCAAACCGACGCATAATACCCTTGGAACAGATAGAAAAACATTACTATTATAAAAAAAAAATTTAAAAATAGCTAGTGGCTCAAAAGTGCTTGAAAATAATCACAGGTAATCCTCATGAGTGAGAGAGACTTTTGTGTTCATCATCATTGCCACTTTTCAACCTCTCTTTCAAACCTTTCATTACATTAGTATTTTACTCCTACTTTTTTTTTTCATTTTTTAAATCATAAACAAATCATTCATTTTGTACAGAACTAAAAATATTACAAAAAAAAAAAAAAAAACCAATCATAAAACAAAATACATATACGGGATTCAGAATGAGTAGGAGGTTATTTGTTTAAACACCTTAGCTTATTTCTACGCTTCAGAAGACATTGTCAAATATATGTGTATATATATATATATATATATATATATAATATATATATATATATATAAGTAAAGATTTCTCTCAGACAAATGCCTCGATATGTCGTCATGATTTAAGAATGGATAATCAGACTCGTCATCATGAATTAATCATCATTGAGAACCATTGTTTTTATGTATTTATAAAAAATGAAATAAAGTTAAATCTAAGTGTGGTGATAATGAAAACATAACTCAAAAATACCTGAGATGAAATCGAATGAGAGAGATCTTTCACAATGAAGATCAGATCACATATGTTTGAGTGTTCGCCGATAAATAAATATATATAAATAAAGATGCTTAAAGTAGCTTTTTAAAGTCTTACTTAGACTATACTTTTCCACTTATTAACCTATTAGGTTTAGAGTTAGGTTTAGGATATGATGATGCGGCTGATAACTTTCTTATTGGGCCTAATAATTGGGCTTCCTACGGTGGGTTAACTGGTTTTAGTTGTAACTTTTTTACTTTTCTAAGATTGCAACTCAGGGGAGGTATGATAAAAACATATTTTAAAGAGAACAAAGGTTTATGGAATTAGTGTTTTGTTGGTCACAATAATAATTAATTTTTGTAATTAGATTTTTATTGAACGTTACATAGTCAGAGCATGTCCTGTCACAATTCCTACGCCAGATAGACAGGATGTCATTGCTCGGATTCCAAGAAAAAACCCCGAAGTAGCTCGTCAGACGGACGACAACTAATTGGGGTAGATCGAACTTGTGCCTCTACGAACTCAAACATGAGTCTCCCCAGAAAATCCTTCAAATAAGGGCTTTGGATCTTCATTTTTCAACAAACTAATGTATTTCTAAATGGTTAATGTGAACATATTCACGAGTTATCCGAAATGCTAGGAACTATTGATTGTATGCACTGTGCGAATAACATCTAGGAACCAAAGTTAATCTAAGAACCATCGTTTCAAATACATAAAGTTCATCTACATTTTACTAAATTAAAATTAAAGATTTCTTTGTGGGTAATTCAATCTGCGTAGAACAAATGTGCATGATTCAAACAAAGTGAACGACGAGCTTCCACGTAGGGTAGATCAATAACATAAGAATACCGATGGTATTAGATATACCATGGCTTTGCACAAAAGAATTCCTAAACCCGCCTGATGCCCGAATGTGCTCTTGAAGTAGGTAACAACCGATCAAAAGACATATGGCAACACCGACCCAGCTGCCCCTAAAATAATGAACAAATAAGTTTGGAGCAACTAATAAAAGAATCATCAACGATCCAGGTATCTCCATCCAATCTGTTAATCAAAATTTTATGTTTAGATTTCAATATATTAATTATGCATGAAAAATATTGAACAAAATAGGGCTTAAGTTATAACAATGCATTATACATTTAACTTTGTCCCAAATTATGAAAAACGTGACTCAAAAGAATACCAATATGAAAATGTGTCGCATAACATTGATAAATATTAGAGCTATAGAAGATTAGACTCCAATTAACTTGTAATTTAACCATTCAAAAACAAAATATTGTTGAAAAAACCCGACCTGAATCACATAAGGTTGGAAAACTCAATCCGTCAACCCGATTAAAAGCGGGTTGTCACGTTGGTTGGTTTCAGGTTGAGGAGTTTATTTTCGGTCAATTGGGTTATAGGTTAATTTCGGATCAAAACATTTAGTGGGTTCTATGATTGGTTTTGGGCCAAACTAGCTCGTTCAACCCATTAGAAAAGTTTTATAAATATTTTGAGGTTGACAGGTTAACATATTAACCAAAAGGCCAACTCTAACACGACTGGAAAAAATAAAAACAAAATTGACAGATTTGTCTCTCTTTAGTCCGACGAAAATGATCCTATCAGTGTAAGAAATTAGAGTTGCGATCAAATTTAGAATTTTATGGCTAATTGCTTCAAAAACCAACAAAAGGGATATATACCACACATTCAGACTCATATTTGGGATTCAACTCAATTATGTATATCATGTCCGAACCTGGAAAATGACGTGGGAAGAACAGCCTTACTACGACTGAAATGAATGCAATCCACATTCCGAATTGCCCTCTACATAGCATTGTGTTGGTAATAATTTTGTCAAGCAAAGTGAATCACGTACTTTTGAAGCCAAATAAAGTAGAGACTGGTATAGAATATAAATTACAAACCTTAGGAGATTGAACAATGAAGGAGGAAGACTAAAGAATATATAAGGTACTAAAAGTGAAGTTAGTATGTTTGATCTCCAATTTGTCCGGTCCAATATCAGCAGATAACTGCATTGCCATATGGCATACTAGCTATTTAGTAATTTATTTAGAGATGTTCAAATTATACAAAACACTTCAATGACATTGAACTAATAATCCAACCAACAATTGATTAACCAACGAAATATATATATAGATAACTCACATAGCGGAGAAGCATGCGACCCAAGAGAGAAAAGATGTGCCGAATCCTAAGCCACCGAGCTGAGTGATTAACCCATGATCAAACAACTTTTGTAACGCCACTTTGACCTCATTCAAATCTGCGTTGATTAATTCTGTTGTTACCTCGTCTGCCTTCAACGTCAAAAAATCGCTCCTCACCATTTTCACACACGGGGCTGATCGAACTAACAGTATAGTGGGAATGTGTGATTCTAGTTGAAAAAGACTGCCAAATTTTTTTAAGGTCCAAATATATGAATGAAACTTGAAAAGAGGGGAAGAAATAAATGCAGATCAATGTACCTCCATTTTTTTAGTAACGTTATTTAGTGCCGGTAGTGCGGTTTGCTACAAGTTTCCAACTGTTATCGCCTTTTCATTTCCAAGTATTTCGAGTTAGTTCCAATAACAATATATCACATGGTTCAACTTTTGTATATTAATTATGATAGTACAAAATATATTATTACTAAAAACTAGTATAAATAAATAGGAGTAAAGCCTAAAATTATTTATCTGAATTCATGATGTGTCCATACAAAGCCTTCCATTTAACCCAACAAACATTTAACTCTAAGTTTTGATGTTGTTACAAAGAGTAGTATAGAAGAAAAAGTCTTTTTTTATGAACTGTTGATGAAGTGAGAACGTAAGATGTGAAACGAAAGGGAAAAGAGTATATAATGCTCCGTAAACTCTTTGGCTCACTTTGTCTTGTTGTATTTGTAGCTTTTAAGGGTCACGAGCAAAATTGCAATAATAGTCTTCATCCCCATTTTCTTTTGCAATGTCTATTCTCCACCTGCTTCCACTCATAGTCTAGTTGTTATGATTGCAAAAAATATATATATATATATATACTATATGTAATTATGCATCTGATCACCAGCTTGCAGAATAAAGAAAGTCACTCTAACGAACATAAGTCAAAGAAACATATAAATCACCCGAAATACCCGCAGATGCAAGTGATCCAGGATGAAGTACTAATTTAGGCTGCTAGAACACATAGAAACGGAAGTTAAACTCAAGACATACTTTGGACAAATTAAACGTGTATGGAGGACGTGCCATAGACCCATCAAATCCAAGGTTAGACTAAATAACCACTCAAATTCCTTGCAAACAATACTTTGGAGGGAAGTAATACAGGGGATTTATAGACCCGATGATGGATCGAGGACTTTCTCATTTCGGTACATGGCCAAGCAAGGCAATGTTTTGGTTAAATGTCATCAAAGGGTGTGCTATGATTGAACAAGCCGAAATATCACCATAGAAGTGAATATCGCATGAATTTATGATTTTTGAGCCCAACTTTTGGCTTCATACTTAGGGATTTTTCTTCAGGAAATCGATTGGATTTCTATTGGTTTCAAATGATAACTTAACTTATGTAACACATTTTATTTAAACATTATTGATTATGTACAACAAAGCAATCCTTTTAAAAATAATCCGAAACTTTGACACGATACGATAGATACATTACAAGGAAATATCTATATCATACGGAAAGTATTATTCCCACCCACAAAACAAATAAAGCTTTTTTACATGTGGAGACTTGATTTGGTCACAACCAAACAAAAGAGAGTTGTATAGCCTGCTTCCAAAACAGATTTCTCAGTTTCCACTATCACTCCTCCCCTCAAAAGTTGTGATTGTGATCACATTGGAACTCCATTTATATTTTATAACCCACAAATTTATATAAAATATTTCCTTCATTAACATTGGATACCTTTTGTAGTACTAAAAAAAAAAAAATCTCATGGCAAAATGAAAAATTCAGCTATTGCTGTTTTTGGTGCCCATGGGTTCGACCCTTTCGAGCCTCAACAATAGTTGGTTCATGCGAGTCACATACTTGGGTCTTAAATTTACAACTAAATTTCTTCGCTATCGACTCTCTCCATCCACCTTGTCGAGATGGGTTCACTTCATCCATACTTTTAATCGCTTTTCTCATAGTTGAACACTCGCGTTCCAAATGATGTACCCGCGTCCTCATGCTATCCATATCTAGTCGCAACACTTGGTTTTGTCTAACCGCCGCAGTCCACATGCCTCCGACGCCTCTTCCCCCCTCCCCTTCTACAGCTGTTTCGTCTTCTTGCACCACTTCCCGTATTCTTTCCGCATCTAGTTCTCCAATGTCGGATGTCATAAGCGTTCCAGCTATCGCTTGACGAAGCTGCAACTGCTCAAAAAACAACACTTGCACTACAGCTCGTAGTGGAAGCCGCTCGTTCTGCGCTGCGTGTGTGCACGCTTCTAACGTCAGTTTTCGACAATCCATGGCTCCACAAACCTTCTCACGGTCCACTTCCTTTATCCACGGATGTGCCTACATTACTCTCAAATAATCAAAAATATGTATTCAACTTTCAAATATCGACCATAAACATTAACTACATTACACTTAATCACTAAAAACTAAAATTTTGTTTAAAAAAAAAAAAGTTAAGAATATTTACCTTTAGATAAACATCAACAGATCTGTAAAGCCCGTCATCATAAACTCGAGCTTGTTCAGGCAAAGAGAACGCGAGTTCAAGAAACTTTTCCGGTTTCAAGTTAGTATCCGAAGCAATTTCGGACAAATAACCATCGATTAACTTTCCAACAAGCATCAACCTAACCGATCTAGCCCGATTTTCATCATCCCCTCCCTCATCATCTCTAATCACATCAACATTTGAAACCTGTTCTAAACTATGTAAAAAATGATCTAATATCCTTTGAACACATTCCACATCATATAACGTCTCGATTAAGTACGAATAGCTCGGTATTAAAAGATCATCTAATGCCGCTTGGTCAAGATACACCCCGATTTTCGTCTCTAAATTCGCCCGACAAGAATCCGAGGTCTTCAATATATTCGCCGCTCTTAACATTCCGAATAACATACTAACCCCCTGTGTATATCTTAATCTGCCAGTTGCTTCCGGAAGATTCGTGACTATGGTTTCTAAAAGCTCTTTTTGCTCAAGTTCTGTTAGTACGGAAGACGAAGACGATCGTCTACCAACACGACTGACTCCAGGAATGTGTTTTTTCGCATACGAAATCAAACAATTTTCGACGATTTCAGGATTGGGGTTTCGTGACTTGATGGCCGTTATCAAACGGTTGAAAAACGACTTGTTAAGATCAACAAGCTCGTCGAACCATTTATCATCTGTGACGGTATGTTCGTTAACTGGCCAACCGAATAATGCCGGATCAGACGCAGATGCTTTAGAAACGATTGAATCAATGCATCTTTGAACAATGCCAATGGATTCGGATAAAGGCAATAAATCCTGACATGTTTTTAATGTTTTGATTGAATGTCGCAAACTTTTGAACATATTTTGTGAAAGAAATCTTTCGGTTTTGGAAATTAAGTTGTTTTCCCCGAATTCTTCGGTCATCTCAAGAATTTCGCCTGTGCAACGGAGCAAGGCGACGTTGCTCGGTGAAAGCTCGATTTTCCCCGTGTAACAGAATTTGGCTGCTGCTTCAAATGCCTCTGCACCTCCCGGGAAATCCGGGAGGGTGATGTGGCAGCAGTCTTTTTTTTCTTGTATTTCGTCGGTTTCTTCCTCGGGTTCGGATGGAGGATTTGTTTCATGTTCAGTTATCAGTTCGTGAAGCTTTTTACTTTTGGCCATAAGTGGAAACTAGGGGGAAAAAATAAATAAATTCATAATAAATCAAAACACTCACATTTAACACTATTAATTATTAACAACTAGTAACTTTTAATCGTTTAAATAAAAAAGAATTATTACCTTGTGAAGATGGAATGCCATATCGCCGACATCGACCACGACATCGCTTGGTAACCCAGTGGTGCAAAACCTGTAACAAAAATCATAGTTATTGAAACATGCTCAAAATTTGCAAACATAATAAAAATTAGAACTATTTATATATTGACCAACCATGCTTGGCGTTTTGAGGATTCTTGCATATTAGTAGACACAAAAAAAGTGATCAAAGGATGTTAAAAGAGATACATATATGTTTTGTTTGACTATATGATGATAAATTTTTTTACTTTGTTACCAAAGAATGTTATGATTGAAATTATTGAAAAAATGGAGAGAAAATATGAAAAAGTGTGAAAGTGTTTAGAATGAAGGTTACGGATGGGACTTTGAAGGAACAAAAGATGGATGAAAAAGGAAGTGGATCAGTGATTCAATATAATCATGTGATATGACAATCTTTTCTATAATAAATGGTTTGGTGGAGAATGTAATAGAAAAATGAATAAAATAATAATAAAATGTTTAGAGTGAGGAAAACCATACAACAAGAAAAGAAAAAAGCATATTAACAAGGAGGGATTGAAGGAAGGTATGTATTCCCTATGATAATGTTTTCGAAAACAAACAAAAGGCAATGTTGTTTCGAGAAAATATTAATTAATGGTAGGTTATACTCGTAATAATGATTAAATATTGTTATTATTAATTTGTCATGGTAATTAGGTAAGCTAATAGTAATAAACTTAAACTATGGAAATATAAAATATTACTCGGATTAATGGAATCAAAAGCTTCTTATGCTTTAAAACAAACATCCTATTGTTTGAGTTAAGAAATTATTTTGGAAAGGTATCCCACGACATTATTGTGATTGATACTTTTGGCAGGCACCACAAAAAAGAAACATATTTTATTTAATACGACAACTGGAAAAATATTTTATTTCTTTTGGTTTTATTATATAGAGTACAACAATTGTTAAAAATATCGTGGACCTTTCATAAAACACTCAGTTTCATAATTGATGTCGCTCTTTTTTGCACACTAACAATCGTAGGTGGCTTAACAATACAACAAAATTAGACGATCACTTTAGGTTCTCAAAAATTTAGGGCCTCAACAATTTTGTATTTAGACTTAATGTTTAGACTCACTAAATATCATTATATAATTTACATTAAAGTATATTCTTATTGGTTTTTGCATTAACATGTGTATCTTTTAATACTAATAAATAATAATTTAATAACATAATTCTAGCTACTTTATTTGTTTGTTTTTTATATTTACTTTAATTTATATGCTAGTGAACTAAGCCTCTAAAAGTGATATCATTTAAGGCCTCTAAGAATCTAAAGCAAACATACCCTTAACTCAGGTCTATACATTTTTCCAGCTTAAATTTATGTTTTCAACAAATATACAATCCCTGAAGTTGACACGTTTTTCACTTTTCGTCCCTTAAGTGAAAAAATTACAATTTTGACCTTAAAGTTGACAGATTTTTTCAATCATCGTATCTCGCCAAACGTCGTTAAGTTTCAGCCGTTAAGTCGAACACGCGCAACACACGTGAGGGACTGAAACTGCAAAAAATGACAAGTTCAGGGACGAAAACTGAAATTTACTTTTCTGTTGTCATTATCTTCATCTTCTCCGGCTGACTTCGTCGGAAAATTCGCCCGAAAACTTAAAATGCCGATATCTCACTCATTTCTTTGAATTAGACCACGAAACTAACACCAAACTTCTCAAAATTAATTTCCGCATGAATCCTAATAAAAAAAAAATCTTAAAATGCCGATATTTCATGAAATGTAAATGAAAAGCATCGTCAATTTTTGGCGACTTAGTTAGATGTTAGTTTCATCGTAAGGTTTTCGATATAGTTTACTGGTCAATCGTTAAGGTTATTAAGTTGTTGCAATAGTTACATTAGTAGATTGAGGTACAAAGAATCCGGATGTGACAACCGATTCATTGAATCTCGTTTCGGTTATAAGTTATTCGTACTCAAAGTTGTCAGTTCGTACAAGTTCCATGCTAGTTTGTTGATTTTTTTGGTTAACTGGGTCTTTGTTACAATTTCATTTACGATGCTTTTCATTTACATTTCATGAAATATCGGTATTTTAATATATTTTTTTTGTTTAGGATTCGTGCGGAAATTAATTTGAGAAGTTTGGTGGTGGTTTCGTGGTCTAAATCGAAGAAACGAGTGAAATATCGGCATTTTAAGTTTTTTGGCGAATTTTCCAACGAAAGTCAGCCGGAGAAGATGAAGATGATGACAACAGAATAGTAAATTTCAGTTTTTGTCCCTGAACTTGTCATTTTTTGCAATTTCAGTCCCTCTGAAAGGACTGGACTCGATAAACTGAAAACACAATTATTTTTTTTATACCCCCACTGCGCCGCAGTGGAAAGTCTCGGACCTGCGCGAGAAAAACCCCACTGCGCCGCGGGTTGGACACACTCCCACTGCGCCGCAGTGGGAGAAAATCATTTCGGATCCCCGGGTTGGGCAAAATCACCCCTATTGCGCCGCAGTGGACACCAGTTCAGTAAACCACAATTTCATTTAGCACTTGATCAAACTTACAACCTTCAAATTTCAAAACGAACTTCATACTCAATCTTCCTGAGATTCAAACAAGTAATTGACACATTTTTAAACATAGTTTTAACATCCATTTGATTCAACATTCATATATACCATCAAATGGGTCATTTACCCAAATTGACGTTTTTTAAGTCAAAATACAAGTTTTGCAAAATCATGGAACCACACTTGATCAAAACTTTGCTGACATGAACCAAATATACAAATGTATCAAGGAGCCAAGATGATGAGGGACATCTAAGTCTCTAACCAAAAGTATACCATTCTTTCGTGAATGGCCAATTACCTTCAAAATTCAACTAACAACTTCCAAACCAACGCTTCAAATCAATCGAACCTAGTTCCTTATTCCGGAACTACCTACAAAATGGTAAACAACTAAAATATAAGCAAAGGCTTAGTGAATATACTTGCATACATTTATGAACACGAAGGAGGGCAACATACAAAGGACTATTACATGTAACCTATGACATCGTCATGTCACATTTACATACTCACTTTTGCACACTAAATACTATACATGGATCCATATAAGCAAACAACATGAACATGATCAACTATCGTGGTTCTTAGGCCTCACTAGATCAACTATCGGGGTTCTTAGGCCCCAGAGGTTCTTAGGCCTCATAAACTATGCCCCATATGGGCCTACGCCAAATCAATCACCACACATGGATAAACAAACTTCGACATAATGTGTTCGATTGACCCAACGTATACATGAAGGTATGCAAATATACTCACCTCCTTCGCAACTTGGACAATAACGCTAAAACGATAATGCACAAACAAGCTTCAACCTATGATCATATCATAAAAGTGCATAAGCTTACATTCACAACTTGACTAGCTCAACCTAGTCATACTCAATCACTAGCCTTTCTAAACCCAAACGCAACCCATTTGTCATTGAGTTACTTTCATTCTCAACAATAACACTAGGTAGTTCAACTTACCATTTTCATCAACATTTCAATAACTAGTAAAAACTCATCTTTTCTCATAAACTAAAATTATCACATAAACTTATCAATTTTCATAATCAAACTCAACACATAACTCAATAACAAACTAAGTTATCTAAGGAATTGGGAAAAATTAACCATAATTTATATTCTAGCAAAAACCCCCAAATTGGTTCACTCCATGAACCCTAATTTCAAAAGAAAAATGAAAACTAAATTAGGGGAAATCAATACCTCAACAATGGAAGACAATAGATTAGGGTTTTCAAATCACCATTTCTCCCCCTTTCTTCCTCTCAAATTTCGGCCACCGCCACCACAAACCCTAACTTTTAATCTTGCTTGATAAGAATTGTTGTTGGTGATTATTATTATAATTTCTACCTTGAGCCTGAGATATTAAACTTTGATTTTTTTGAAAGAATGAGATGGAATGCATGAAAGGAAGGTGAAGAAGAAGGAAAAAGAGTAGTGGAAAAGTGATTCATCAACAAGGTGGAGGGCTGACACTATTTGGAGATGCCACGACTCATACCAATTTCATAGGTATTTTTACCCGCTATCCGCTAAAGTTCCAACTAAATTAACCTCAAATCTAAAAATAAAATACTAGGAAATTAATTTAATGTCAAAACTATAAAAAGGGGTTAATTTATTTACCTTAAAAATTTTGGGGTGTTACACCCTCACGTGTGTTGCACATGCCCGACTTAACGGCTAAAACTTAACGATGTTTGGCGAGAGATGATAATTGACAAAATCTGCCAACTTTAAGGTCAAAATTGTAATTTTTTCACTTAAGGGACGAAAAGTAAAAAACGTGCCAACTTCAGGGACGAAAAGTGTAGTTTACTCTAAATAATATTGTCGAGAAAAAATTAACAACTTTAAGATATATACTTTTATAATAAAATTAGTTATGATAACTTATATGTATTAATGTATAATAATTTACGGTTTGGCGTAAGAAATAGTAGGATCCCACATTCCTACTATTAAATTGTGTCATCGGAATGTCGTTCTTTTTATTTCATAGAACTACGTACCAAATATTAAATCTCATTAAAAATCAATTTCTTTATGTGGAGCTGCAAAAAAGATTTGAAGTGTAAAAGTGGGTGGGAATTTATTGGTGTTCTATAGACCATGCTATTAGTTTTTTACATTCTTTTTTAACCTTACCCTTTTATTCATTTTACATGTGATAATAGATTCTAATATGTAATTTTAGCTGTTTAAAGACATACATAAAACAGTAAAAAGAAGAGCATCTATGCCTTTTCTTTTCTTTCTTCTATTTCTATCTTCATGATCAACACCACCAAACAATAATAAGCTAAAATGTCCAATAAACTAATTGAAGTCGATTATCTTGTTTAACTTTTAGGTTTATTTTAAGGTTAGATAAATAACGAACCCATATATTAGTTCTTGCATTGTCATTGCTTATTATGGTTAGAAATCACGAGTAATAATAACAACTGAAATAATATTTCATTATGTCACCATGAAAGCATTACTTACTAGAGTAACGATATAATTCATCCGTTTGAGAATAAGTTTTAACTTTTTATTTTTGATTCGTTTCAAAATTAATTGTTTATTTCTAAATTTTTTTTTTTCTAACTTTAGACCAAATAATAGTACCATCAATGCATCCGAACACCTCTTATGAGATTATGGGTAATGGACTAATGGTGACATTTGAACTCTGTGACCATGAAAGCATTAAATACGGTGGGCTTGCTACTAAACTACAGTACCATATGGGCATAGGGTCCATATCCAACTCAATCTCTTATTCCATTTTGTTTTAATATCATTCTAGATATCTAGGAAGAGTTCTAATGTCCCAAAAAATTTAAGTAATATAAAGAATACGGATGAATTATTGTTCATATATGACCCATTACATAGAAAAATTGTGCGAGTAATAATTTAGTCCTAACTAGACTATGCCCCGTGGTTACTCCTTTTTGTATTACTTGAAAGATAGAGTGCATATATGACCCATTACATACAAAAATTTTGTTTTCTACTTTTAACCTGATTAAACTCCAACAGTTAGGCCTGATGAAACTCCAACAGGGGCTCAGTACCTAATTCAACTCAATCTGCCATGGTCAATGAACCTATTAGCAACTCTTTAACCCAAGTCAAAACGGTTACATATCCCAAACTGGACAGCAATCAATCACAAACACCCCAATCAAGTGAATCAACTACACACAATAAACCAAAACTGAAAACCCAGAAAAAAAAGTAATTACCATTATACAAACAAATACACAGTTAGTCTTGGGCAAATTACACACACCTCTCAGATAGATAGTGCACCTCTTGAGTTTACAATATACACAAAAGGAAATAGGTAACATAAATATATGGCTAATTAAATTGTAGATAATAAGTACGTTTTACTCTTCTCATTAATATACATAATTGATATGATTATGAAAACATAAGTATATTGTAAAAATTACTATTCAAGTTTAGTAAATGTTTAAGCTTATAGTACTGGAAAAGGTAAAACCTTTGTAGACCCTAAGAAAGAGTGTAGACCGATAGTTGTGTAATAATCAGATACTGCACTTACTTCAGATTAGATGAGCAAAAATAGACAAATGCTCGATGTCTTTACCAACCACAAAGAAATGGATATGTCAATACCAACCGCCAACTAACTTTAAAGAATCATACGAGAGTCGGAGACAACAAATGCATAAAGTAGCTAACCCTATAAGCCAAACAGTTCAAGCACTGCCACCATTATCTGCAGACGGATCAAGTGCAGGCTTTTTAGCTGCTGTAGACTCTACTGCAACTGAACTCATATTCACTCGTTTGACCCCCCTTCCCACGACCCCAAGATGAGTAACTCCAGAATCACTGTTAGTGTGAGCCGTTGAAACCGTAGGAGACTCAAATCCAGAGCTGTTAGCTGCACCAATTCGTGAAGATGTCATTCCACTGCTACCACTGCCAGAAGTTTGTCCACTTTTCCCCTTAGCAGCCATCATTCCCAATATATCAGACAGTATTGATGTCGGGTTCGACACAATCTGCTGCAGATCTTCAAGCTGCAATTTTTAAATACACGCAAGGTTTAATATAAAGACCATATCAAACCAAAAGAACTAGAAAATGATAAAATCTAATGCTTGCCTTCTTTTCAAGTTCACCAGAAAGGCCCGTAAGAATCTCAATTTCTTTTTCTTTCTCAGCAACAGAATCCGTAGTTTGCGAAGCACTGGAAGATTGGCGTCCAAGAAGTCCTGCTGGTTCAGAATTGGAAGGAACCTTAGAAGCAGAGGAACTCTCTACTTCACTTTTAAGTCGCTGCAAACGAGACTTGCAAACTGAAATAGCCTTTTGGCAATATGGGATTGCTTCATCACCCTTTGAACCAATTTCCAAACATAAACAGATCCTGAAATTTCTATAAATCTTCTGTTAAGGAATCACATTGAACATAAAGGCAAAAAATCATAAGTCCATAACACAGAGTATCGCTATCGGACCATTTTAAAGTTAAAAAGCATCAATCTTTAGAAAAGGATACAGTTCTGCTATATGACGGCTGTCAGGTTCAGCCAAGCGTTCCAACATGGATAATGCTTTCAGATAATCGCTTAGGGAAGTTTCAACATCCTCTAAAACAGCAAAGAAAGCATTATAAAAAAAAATGCCAAAATTATTTATTATTATTAATTAAGTAACGTTCATACATAACTAATAGAATCCTTGAGTATCCCCATTAACTGATAAAAGGAGAGAATAAAATAACAATGCTAAATTAAATACAGTTGGCAAAACTATGGGCATACCTCTCTCCAAAGCTACCTCAGCCAAAGCTGAAAGAATGTCTACTTTCTCCATTGTGTCGCCTGGTTGTCTTTCAGAAATCGCCCTTGCAACATCAAGCATTTTCCATGCTAAATCCAGATCAGATTCATCCTCCTCAGCATCACTTCCTTCGTCATCGTCATCTTGATCTTCCTCATCACCACCTTTTATAACCATTAAAGCATTTTAAAGATCAACCATGTACGAGGAAAAAACTTATGCTATTTATCTAGATTATCTATATATGTTTCTGTTTACAATTTAAAAGTGATGTTACTAACCATCTTCTGCCACTGCTTTAAGACTTGAAGTCCCTTCTTTAGTTTTACTTGAAACAGATGCTTCTTCATCTTCTGCATCCTTCGCAGCTTTTTCAGAATCGGGTTCAGCACTGGCCTCTTTCTTAGACACGGCACCTGAAACTAGCGGGTCAGACTCTTCTTGAGCCTTGTACAGAAGTGCGCATCCATACTTATAATATGTTCTCACACATTCCGGCGCAAGCTCCCCATAATGTGCAACCCTGATGAGTATAACTCCAAAAACAAAAGTCATCGTGAGTAACTGAAATTAGATAACAAGCCAATTCACATTATTATTTAGTTTATTATATCTAGACAGACAATGAAGGTTTTTTCTTTTTTATGATCGTTGCTACTCAAACTTCAACGACAATGTCCCGTAAACAGTGATATAAGTTTAAAATTGTATCTACTTACAACACCTAAAGCAATAGACTTGCCCAATACCCTCATCTTACAAATATGGGACGGGTTTCACAAATTTAGAGGGTGTTTAAGATTGTGTAATTTTAAGTGTTTACGGCTTATTGCGGTTTTTTTTTTTTTCGATAGCTGAAAACTACGAACAACTTACAAGCAGTTGGATTACATAAACTAAGTAACCAAAATGGTGCAAATTTAAACAACTTTTTTTATAGCAATTATCAGTTAACTTCTTTTATTAAACTTTCATAACTAACTAATATTTAAATCAATATTGACATAATCAAACTAATATAAAAACTTCAAAAAACAATATAATATAATATAATATAGATATATGTTATATATATATGAAATCAAAAAAATTAGTGAGAAAATGGAAACCCTAAAAAAAATACCTGATTTCTAAGGCACGGCTAAAGCAATCAGTGGCTTCAGAGAAATCATCCAGTTTACTAGCTTTAGATCCTTTCTCCATAAGCTCGTCAGCATACGCAAGTGATTTTTCAGTCTCTGACGTCACGCCGGAGGATGTTTCCGCCACATTATTGTTGTTGCATGAAGACGCCGTGCCGCCGAAGCCTGTCGAATCGATTGTCGCGTCGACCGAAGGATCCACTGTTGCTGCTGTTTGGTTTTCGTCCGCCATTCGAAATTATTGAATTAATTTTTGAAAATTAAAATGAAAAGGGAAATTGGCGCTGTGTGTGGGTTTTTATTGTATTTCAGTGATGTTGTGAAACCCTTTTCTTGGTTTATATGTGTTAGAATCAGAACTTAGAAGTTTTGTGTTGGGTCCTTGTGTTTTTTATTTTAACAACTTTCGCACATCTAATTTTTTTTTTCCTGCATAAATAATTGTTGATTAAACTGATGCCATTTTAACTTATGGGGGTTCTATGGACAGTCCGTGAGCCTCAGAGGGATGACATCAAGAAGGTTGTGCCCCATGGATATTCAAACCTAGTTTGGGTTAGGGAAAAGCTTTTCAGGGTTAACTCATCGAAGAAGTTGGAAAATTGCTGACTTACCAAGAGTGAAAAGTCTAAATCGAATACTAGAAAATTTAACATTGTGTAAAATATCACATTATTTTTTGTGTCTTGATTGGTAAATGATAAGACAGTACTTATGCAATGCGGCGACGATGGTTGCAGCAACGGTCGGTGGTGATGATGGCTATCGGTAGTAGTAGTGGTGGCAGTGAATGTTGGTGGTGGTAGTGCGGTCGAGTGGTGTAGATAAATGATGTAAAAGCAACTGATATAAATGGTTATTGAAAATATTTAAAAAGTTTAATGACTGATGGTGTAATAATAATTTTTCTTTTTAAATTTTTAAAATTTTTGTTTAGCAAAGGTTGGCAATTAAGTTTTGACTTTGAATTGACGATTTGAATTATTGAACCCGTATGTGACCTAATATTGAAATCATGTTAGAAACATGTGACCTTATAACCCAAACATTACTCAAAAATATAATTAGCAAATGTATTTTCGAGTCAAATGAGTTGGCAGGTTCACGAGCTTAATTTAGGTCAAACCAGTTGACTTTAGATCATACTTGTCCAAATGCATTAAGCAGTTGAATGGTTTTTAAGTTATTTTTTTGAGTCAAACAAGATGATTTCTTATGAAATTGGTAATTTGGTAGGTTGTTATCAAGTCAAATAGGTTGACCTGATTGACCTATCACATAAATTACTCTATTATATATGTATTTCAAGATACTTTCGTTGACCTTTTAACTCATATAACAAATTTAAATTTGTTTCAAAATGTAAGCAGGCAAAGAATTCATAATTTAACAAAAGTTATCTTTCTAAATAAGATTTTAAATCGTATAAAATATTATTGGCCTTTTAGAATTTTGTTATTGATATGTAAATACTAAATAAGATTAAAAGTGAGGTGAACTCACCCTCAAGTCGTCCCTTGAAAGCCTCTAAGTCACCGATTACACCATCCTAGGAAACGACCTTCAAGTCACCAACAACCTCCACAACTTGCAGAAGTCGCCGACTTTTACGCATATATTCATCCATTTTATATAGTGTTACATGACGCAAATTTTCCCATCGTACCCGATCACCTCCCTTCACATTTTTTTAAAGACTTCCTACACGCTTTGATAACATCCAACGACGACAATAACAACGATAACGGTGCTCAATCCTAGTATAAGCTGAGGTATGACGGAGGTATAATGTAGGCAGATATTACCTTAAGGTAGACAGACTGATTCGAAGGAATAATTTTGATGTCCAATTAAAATAAGTTGTGTGACCAAATTAAAAGACCGGGATAGTTTCACATATAACAAAGTAAAAAAGGGGGAAAACTAAAAACCCTAAATTGTAAATCATAAACCCCCGCCGATGTCTGGAAGAGAAGATAGCGACTCCGACGCCGCCCCTGAAGAATTCACCGCCGAACAGGTAACCCCTCAATTTTTTTTTTTTATCAACACACTTTCTGTTTCTCATTTTGTGTTTTATATGTATATATATTTTGATTTCACAGGCAATCCAAAAGGATGAAGAGATAACTACTATTCAGAAAGAAAACAAGGCCAGGTCTGTCCTTTTACTCTTTCAGTTTTTATTAGCTTGTCAAAAACCTCATTTTTACTGTCTTATAAGCTTTTTGAGTTGATTGATAAGCTCATGAGCTAGAAAGAATGGGCATATTTTTGAAGCTAATTAAGCCCCCCAAAATAGATAAAAGATAATCCTAGTACCTCTTAATGTAATACTCACTCTGATTGATATACTTGACTAAGATTATGATTTATTGCGTGAGCAAAATCAAATTGAAACTAGTTGTTTGATTCAGGGTCTTGCGTGAAGGAAAAGAACGTCGAAGGAAATGGGCCGAAAAGTTAACACCACGCCAACCCCGTGTGGATAAAGCTATCCAAGATGAAACCGAAACACCAACGCAGGCTCCCGAGATTAACGGAATGCTTCCAGATGACATTGTCAGATTCCTTGCAGCCAATGAGAAGTACTATGAATTCACACCCAACTTTGGCTTGTTTTATATTTTTTAATACACTGTTAAGTAAATGTGCCTTTATATTAACAAAATGGCGATTCCTCTTGCAGGAAGGTATTTTCTGACTCGGAAGATGAGAAATCCGAGAAAAAACCAAGAAAGAAGAAGTCCAAAAACTCGGGGTAATTTTTTTTATCCAATGTTAGTTGTTTGTTGGTTATGGAAGTAGTATGGGTGAAATGATAACTATCGTTCTTGCGACTGTTATGCAGGACGGGCCCTGTTATTCTGAAGGAAATACCACCTCCGCGGTGCTTACAGAACTCATTGGACTTTTTGAAGAAAAGAAAAATGCAGGTGAAAAGATCATCTGCAGTTCTGGATAACTCGAACCAAGCATTGCGATATCTTTCAGCATCTGGTTTGTTAAGTAAGAAATAACGCTTGGAATAGAGATTTGGTGAGGTAATGCCAAATCTGGAGCCTTTAATGTTTCAAAAGTATCCGATGGTGGAAATTAACTGATGTATACTGATATATGATCGAGCAGTTTTGTTTTTATTTATCTTTATTGATGCACGTCTTTTTTCCATCGATTCCAGTTTTTTATTTAAATATTTCAATGGTTGAAACACACACACCACTGATGAAGTATAATTGTTGAACAATCAAACCCATGATCATATGTTGGAAGTTATGACACTTGGGTGGTCGGGTAGTACTAGTTGGGTCAAAGGCTATTCAGATTTATATGGTTTCGAGTTAGTCAAACCCAACATAAGTCTTGTTAATTAGAATATGCAATAGATACGAAACCAGTTTGAGTCAATTTAGAAGATGAACCATTTGTGTGGAAACTTGTATGGTCAACAAAGAAGCCGTCTTCATTACTACTTTTTATAACAAAATTACAAGAGTGTACAACATTTATTTGTAATGGTGTTAATAGTAAACATGGACTTTTAGAACTCCTTAATGGTATTGCATATAGGTAACAATGTCTATATAAAATGCCAACTGCAAATGGCTAACCAGCTTTGCCTGCTATTTTTGGTTTTCTAGGTTTGTATTTCTGAACCTGGATCGTTGTTGCCGTTTTGTATATTGGTTTTTGTAGTCTGGTTATGGTCTTGGGTGATGGTAGACCGGATAGTTATGGTCTTTGACATTTCGTTCTCATTGCGGTTCAGTTATATGTGTGATTGTGTTTTGATTTGTTTAGTTGGTATTATTTGGCAACTTTTTAAATCGTTGACAAAGAACATTGCAGTTGTGCTTTTTACATAAGTAGTACTTATATACAATATTAGTTGGCTTTGTGTTTTATCTTCAGTTGCTTAAGTTGCTGTTCACTTTACTAAAATGTAGGATTCTAGGTGATTTAGGGGATTCTGCATAGGGGTAGACACTCTTGTGAAAAGCTTTAAGATTGGGTCTCTTTTCAAAAAGAACATTCCCTAACGTTTGCATTGGTAGCTCTGGATTTTGTTGGGATATTGGTTTTGGTGGTTTGCTTTTGGTTATGATTGTGGGTACTCATATGTAGGAATGCATGACAGATTTGCTTATGTCATTTCATTTTGTTATTGTTATTACTCTTACTAATGCTATTATTATATAAGACATTTCATGAACTAGATGTTTATTAATATGAACGAACAATGGTAGTAATGCTTATTTTTGCAGTGCAGTTGGTTGAATTATGGTGTTTTGGTTTGTTTACCACTATTTTGTGATAGCTTTATGAACCATGCGTGGAAAACTTGTACACATGTTATATCACGTAAGTAATGCTGTCGGTTGCTTACGTTTGTTGGCTTATCCTGTCAGTGTCGATTGCCAGGGTCTGTATATGTGAGTTGTCGGTTGTTTTTATGTTGCGATTGTAAGTCTTCGCCGCTGGTAGGTTGGATAGTTGCAGTTTTGTTACTTCTTTTTTGCTTAATAATGGTATATATTATCATGTTCTGTTTCATATATCTATGTTTCGACATGTATATATGTGAGCATGAGATGACTGATTGTCTATTTCATTTTTGTTGTCATGGTTCTTTATTTATTTGTTTTATCTTTTGTTTGGATGGATCATTGTTGGGCTTGCTTCTATGCTTTGCGTGTGTTATAAACAAAACATCTGATATATTGCAACCCAACATGTACCAATCCAAATTCCAAACTAACAATTAAACAAACAAACAAATAATTGTTCATCAGAAGAAAATAGACACATATAGTTGGTCACTCAATGCTTGTAGTACAAAGCACAATGTTTGCCACACGAATCAAAAACGCCCTACAAGCATCAATAAGACAATAACAAAACTGGTATACGAAATATAAAGTCGAACCATTGCTCACAACTACCAAACCAAGCAATAAAAGATAATGCAAAAAGCCGATTATTAAGGGAAGTAAGCTTTTAATATAATCGACTGCTACTTGCCTACTTGTATGAAATAGCACAGCAAAGTTATTGTGTCCCAGCCAAATAAATCAAAACATCATAGCAAAACCATCTTAAATAGTTGAAAAGGATTCCACAAGAATTACTTCGTTCATCACAGAACGACACATGATATTAAAGCAACAATAAGTATGGTGTAATTTGTGTGATCGCTTGAATCGGTTTTCTAATGTAATCGGTCAGAACCATACTTGCGGAAACTGATATATGGAACAACATACACAGTTAGCATTACATTGATGAAGATACCACGACTGAGATATTTATGTCTCCGACTAAAAAGGACACCAATAAATATCTGCTACAGTTAGAATACATGATTTTTTTTTTGCCAATAAACACAATGTGACAACCCAGTTAATCTATAACACACTATTTTTTCAGCTGACTAGCCCGGCGATGTGATAGCCTGCTCAGTCTTAACCCATTAATCCGTTGTGGTGATGGAGGTGGCAACTGTTTGTTATCTGTATAGTATCTTTGTGGGCACATTCTCCATATCTTCACAGACTTGTCCAGACTACCACTATATAGCATGCAAGTATTTCCACCATCATTGTTGTGGGATTTCGTTTCCCTTTGCTCCTCGTCCACTGCCAAACACTTAACCGGCCCTGTATGCCCGTTTAATATGTACAAACACCTATGCCCTCCGCTATCGTCTCTCTGCCACACACATATATTCTTATCTGCTGAACCACTGAACACCATGTTTCCCGACGCCACTAGACATAAAACTGCTAACTTATGACCTCTAAGAGCCCCACTATGGGTTAATTTCTCATCTTCCCAAAAATGCACAATTCCATCTGAACAACCTGCATAAACTACCATCCCTGTTTGGTTAACAGCCAACGACGTCACTGCAAATTCTTGTTTCAGTAAAGTATGTGAAAAGTAATGTTTTGGCCATTTTCCTTGTGACTCTTTCTGCCATACTTTTAACATCCCATCAGCTGAGCCCGAAAATACAAAGCCATGAAATCCAGCAACCACAGTGTTGATCACATCATCATGAGCGTTTATTGATTCCAAACATTTGAAATCCGATACTCTCCAAATTTTGATAGTTTTGTCCCATGATCCTGAATACAAAAGCGTTTGATCTTCATTTAAGCTCAGACTAGATATCGCGTCAAAATGTTTGATCCAAACCCCACTAGGATTTCTCCTCAATGTATAATTCTTCGGTTTTATGGATTTTTTAAATACAGATTGGAAATTTGGCAGAGTCCCAATCTTCTTATGTAATTTAGGATCCTTTCTCGACGCTTTCCAAACCCTAATTTTCCCATCCTGGTGCCCTGTGAATATTTTCTCTCCGGAAATCACAATAGCTTTAACCAACCCACTATGTGATTTGAATCCAGAATACTCCATATGGTGCTTCCAAATGCGAATGTTCTTGCTAGAAGAACCGGTGTATAACAAATCCCCTGATGCAGCCAACGAATATATATGCCCCTCTTCACGAATAAGAGAACACATTAACCCGACATAACTACCACAATTATTCATGGAAGCAGGCACAGGTTGCTCTGTGTACGCTGACCATGGAGATTTTAACAAAGGGGACGTCCGAGCTGAGCTTGGTAGACGATCAAATGGGGTTGGGCCATACGAACCCATTTTAGAACCTTCTTCAAACAAGGAATCCGTATCAGATAATGGAGGTGGTGGATCCTTGTTCTCAGGTGGGTATTTCCTATAGTATTCGACTTGTGGTTCATCCACAGCATCATAAAAATGATCATCCTCGCTCTCATCATCATCATGATCGTCATCATGATCATAATCCTTCTTTTTATGTGATTTTCGAGATATCAACCAATTAATCGGGAGGATTTTTCGCAATGTGTTCCTCATCATATGATTTAGGTTTTTTCCCTTTTGTTTCTTTCTCTCGTACAAGATTACCCGAACGAATCATGTGATTAATATTTACAGAATTCGCATTTCGGATTCTTGTAATTGGAGAGGAAGATGATTTGTGAAGAAACCTAATCCCAAAGTGAAAATTAAATCTGAAAACCAAAAGGTCGAAGAACACAAAGAAAGTTTGATTTCTCGAATAGATTAAATTATGCATGGGTACATGCATATATTTTTGTAAAAATAAAATATTTTCTTTGTTTAGAAAGGATACAAGATATCAGATTTTGTTTTATAAATTTTACTAAACTAAAAAACTATCCACCTTTATGCATTCGGGGATACAATTCTCTGGCATGCTTGCAGATGTAGAATACATACTATCCTCCCTTATACAGTTTGACCTTTTTAAGTCAAGTAAACAGCTTTTGTAAACAAAAACCTTATTTAATTCATCAATTTTATTAATATAGTTTACAACTTTACATAGCTCATTGAAATTTACATGACAAATTATCCATAGGAAAGCTGGGGTTAATAAGTAGTCAGCTTGACCTTCACTTGTGAAATTTTTCCCTTGAAAAGGGGTTTTGTCAAGCAAATTATGGAAGCCGGAAGTTCACAAAAAAACATTTGTAAAACCAGTGACTTAGTCACTATGACTGTGCATGCAACAAGCCAACAATATTTATAATACGGCAGAGGTGATCAGTGACAGATTACACTCCAGGTTTCCCAAACGCAGACTATATAAATATATATTCTAAGTATAAGTCTTTCAGCAAGATCTCTAAATATTAGGTATATTATATATGCAAGAATGCAACTAATGCAAGATGTACATGCAGCAAAAAACTATTGGATACGTACCATAGTCTGGGTTTGGGGAAGACTTTACCCTGTCACCACTGCATGTTTTTCCAACATATAGTCCCTATTATAGAAAGTCGGCATTGCAAGCATAGTGCGGGTTTCCCAAACTTATATATACAGGTTCTACTAATGTTCTTTTTTACTTACGGGTTCCATAATTGAGAAACACCCTGCAAAACATTCTGTCACTTGGACGGATTACTAGTATAGACTTTTTAGGTTGATAGTTGTTCCATATAAACATTGTAACATGATGCCAAACGACCTACACTATCAATTCCATAGTTGCAGTTTTCAGAACAACTCGTGACTGAGGCTGGAGGCTGCAACTATGAATTTTTAAGCGAATAAGCACATTTCTGTACGTATAAAGACCCAGATATCTGTATATGTGGACAAAAAGTGTTTCCGGGTCAACCAACTCACCCCGTAAGATGTTACTCAATGTGACAAGTTGCTCGCCCCACCCATTTGGTCACCTTTTCCACTTGACATGGTCCATATAGGCTATTTTAGAAATGGTTTTTCTCTGCAGAGTTTACATAGAAGTTTGCAGGCAGACTGGATGAGTCTTTGAGGATAACACCTTGGGTATGTTAGATATAACAATTTCAACAAATTTATACAAAAACTGGGTAACATTGTATTTACTGATGCCATTATTCCATGTCAAACAGTTAATGAATAAAAGATAGCCTAAAACACAAACACGTTAAATGGATCAGCATCTTCTCACCTTAAGTGCATTCAAATGCTTAACCTTCTGAATCATTTTGTTGAAAAACAAGAAACAGATTATTCCTCCAATAATACAATTTCCATCATATGAACAAATTACTTAATTATAAAAACTAAACGATATGAATCATAACAAACAAGATTATCCACATTGCAACAACTGAAATCATGGTCAACTTACACAAACAAAGCCCCTGACAATGGTCACAAAGAAGCCAACAGGAGGCTTCATTAGTCTCCTGCTATCAACTGAAGAATACTTTTGGCATTTCAAATAGCTTACTTCCAATGCTACAACGCACAACAAGTATTAAGTAGAGACTACACCATGTATTACTAGGGTCTTTACTCATATACAGTTATACCAACGAGTTCAGTTTTTTAATTTGTAAGAACTAAACCTGTACGTTTGTAGTTTGTACCTCATGTAGAAAGTCATCATATGTATGAGCTGTTCCCATGGGAATTTATCACAACTTGTGTAGTATTCAGCATCACTAATACTCCCTGCAAAAAGCCACATCCATGAGATAGAACTCTGGCTTTATATCAATCATCTTAAAACAGCAAACATCTCCAACTATTAGACAGTTCTCTGCTGAAAACTTGCTCCACCCTTCATTGAACCGAATTCTTTCCCCATATTTATCCACCTTCACATCCCACGTCCGATCTTGATGCTGAAGCTTAGCCATTCCTCTATATTCTTTCACACCATCATAAAACACTTGTGGCATGGGCTACATAAACCACATTTTATCACATTTTCAACCATAACCGGGACTTTCTACATTAGGTAACAGGATGAGGAAATAGACTTTTAAAAAAGGTAAAGTGAGTCTAAAGAGGAAGTACTCACGAGATATCCCCGTGTCATATATCTTTGTTGTACCCTTACTTCAAATGACAATTTACTAATTTCTTCACCCAAAACTGTCTTCTGTTCGGCTACACGCCAATAAAATTGCAACAAATTAAACAATGACATTCAAACATTTATGCAATCGCATACTATTAAGTAGAAACATGTCCATGACAAATTTACCAGTTCCAGTTGGTTCCTTCACTTGAACGTGTATCGGTTGCTTTTCACTCTTGCTATCTTCTTCCAGATCAATCTCCTTTAGACAACCATTTTTCCCGGATATACTAACAAAGAAATTTGATCCGCCGTTATGATAAAAGATCAGGAAATCACCGAACTCCAGTGAATTATCTTTCACAAATTTCTCCCACCCGTCTTGCAAATATACATCATCATCAACCTTCTTCATATTCACTTCCCATGACTTTCCTGATGAAGTCATAAGAATAGCCTTCAATGGTAAAGAAACCTTAAAAAGCTTGAGAAATGCCGGAGGTATCCTCTGTAATAAATCATAAACAAAAGAACTTTTTTCAAAAACTTGGTCTAAAAGACGATATAAATCATGGCAGTCGCTTATTAATCAAAAGTGATCATGGCAGTCGCTAATTAATCAAAAGCTAACACATAGGCACGTGAACAAAAGTACTACTGGATACATAATATTTAAGGGTGCGTTTAGTTGGGGAAAACACCCCTTGTTTTCCATTTTTGTTTTCTAAGAAAACATGGAAAACATAAAACACGTTCAAATCATAGTTTTCCAAAAATGTTTTCCATGAAAACAGAAAACACTGTTTTCCACTTTCTAAATTTTGAATACTTCAAATTGTTTTCCATTTTCTAGTTTTGAACGCGTTTTCAAAATTTTCATTAGTTTTATAGAGATGAAAAACTTCTTTCATTTTCTAAAAAATTAGAAATGCAAAACTAGAAAACATTTTCCACAACTAAACGCGCTCTAAAAATTGTAATTCAGAAGCACGATAAAATCGTTCTAAGTTGGCTACATACAATATACTTTAGCCTAAAGTTGAATACACTTATCCATGAAATATACTATCTATATACCATAATAATTAATTTGTATGTATTGATCAAATCATGTAAAGCTGTTAAACTGCAGCAACCAAATAAATAAAAGAGAATTAACCATTTGAGTATCGGTATGATGAGGCAGAAAGATCTTGAAAAACTGACGACATTCTTCTGAGTTCATCATGCTTAACGCCATTTCATATACTCCCTCATGTATTCAAAACCCTAATAAAATATAAATAAACGATAAATTGAATACGAAATTATAAATGCAACTGAAATTTTGTTTATGAGTAATTGAATTGCATTTAAAAATAACAAAATCATTTAATTAAACAACCTGCAGCAGGTGTATATATATATATATACACACTATATAAATCCCTATACGTATATAGAATTCACCTGATCGGAATGACTGCAGTGTAGTACGTCGATAAATGCGGTTTTGATTTTTGAACACAAAGGAGTATATGTAAAATGAGTGCGGATTTTATAACTTCTGGTTTTGCCATACTTTTTTTTGCTTTTAGCCCTACACTTTACACAAACTTTATTTAACGCCCCTGTCTTTTACTTTTTTTTCGAACATTCGGTCGATATACGACATCGGAGAAACTTCACCGTATAATAGTGAAGCCTTGCACGTACCCTAGACAACGAGATGTTGACCATGAGCCGTTACAAGTATTTAGAGAGAAAAACCTCAAGATCTTGTCATCCTTAAGGATCGAACTCAAGACCTTAAGTAAAACCGGAAGTGTCTCTAATCATAAATGTATGAAACAACAAGACTCGATAACTTGAAAACACAAAAGTTTTTTTTTTTTTTATACATATGCCCCACTGCGCCGCAGTGAGGTCGAGTACTCCCACTGCGCCGCAGTGGGAAACCTCGGACCAAAACTGGAAGAACCCCACTGCGCCGCAGTGGGTTTGACACACTCCCATTGCGCCGCAGTGGGAGGAAAGGAAAGTCTGGCCGTGGGATTCCACTGCGTCGCAGTGGACAAAACCTCCTCCACTGCGCCGCAGTGGCCCATAGTTCAGCAACATAAAAAATGTACTCACTTGAGATTTAACCAAAACCTTCAAACCACAAACAAAATTATAAGCAAGTTATGTCCACTGCGACGCAGTGGCCCATAGTTCAGCAACATAAAAAATGTACTCACTTGAGATTTAACCAAAACCTTCAAACCACAAACAAAATTATAAGCAAGTTACATTCCAGAATTGAAAGTAAGAGAGTTAACCCGAAAACTTTGTCAAATTCGTTTGGTCCATGAACGACCACACAACCATATGGGTCGATTACCCATTTTGACATTTTACAACCAAACCAACTATCTTTAACAATGCCAAAAGACATGAACATGACCATTTACAAAACATATCAAAATATGACCAATAACAACCAAAATGTACCATGAGTCAAAGTCAAGAGGGACAACTAGGTTTCTAACCAAATTATGCTATTCTTCCGAGAATAGCCAAAGTACCTTCCAGCTATCTACAATCCCTAGCAACTTCGTTCTCTATTCTTCAAGACAAGCAAACCTAGTTCCTTCTTCCGGAACCACCTATAATCAAAAGGGTAAACATCTGAAAGGTAAGCGAATGCTTAGTGAATATGCTTGCATAATATCATATAAACGAAGGAGGGCAATGCTCAAGGGACTGTTGTATATGGACTATGGCACCGTCGTGTCATATCCATAATACTCACCCTTAGGCTAGGCATTACATGGATCCATATAAGCAAATGATTACAATCACAACAATTATAACAATAACAAATGCTCCACATGAGCCTATGGCCACCAATTAGGCCTGTAATCAAACTCAACCATAAACATGGGACTTAACGCCAAATCAATTACCACCATGGACTCACTCAACATGATCGGTAATTGACCCGACGAATATACAATATATGCAAGTATACTCACCTCCTTCGTAGAAACAACAAATAATCAAGATACCGCAAAAGCACAATATCAAGCTTTCAACCTATCATATATCATAATGCATACATAAGAAGATGTTCACTTTCCTAGCTATCTCAACATAGCTCAACAACCCTTTCACTAGCATTCTAACCTCTAACCCATTTCACTAAGTCATCGAGTTGCTTATTTAACAAGTCTTTTCATATAAATTCCAAGGTTTCATCATCATCATTATTTCAATTACTAATAAAATCACCATTTTTCATAGTTGGAGTTTCACTACCAATATTCTCATTTAATTAAATTTTAACATAAGCAACTCAATAACTAACTCATTATATACAATAATTTGGGGGGATTTCATACATGGATGACTCATCACTAGCAAAAACCCCCAATTTCATATTCTCAAAAACCCTAATTCCTAGTAAAGAAGGGAAATTAGGTTTGGAAGTGATTACCTCAGGGAATACAAGACCAAATCAATACTTGAATTCACAAATTTCTCCTCCCCCCTTTCCTTGAAATATTCGACCACCACCACCACTAACTAATCCACACCCTAACTTGTAAATTCTTGAATGATATTAGATTATGGTTCTTGATGAGTTTTTGATTTGAGATTAGAAGTCAAGTTTGCATGAATTGAGATTGGATTGAAGAATCAAAGAGGATGAAGAAGATATTGGAGTAAGTTAGGTGATGGAAGTGAAGTGGGAAAGTGGCTGGCATTCTAATGTGCTGCCACGCCCCTTTTTACTTTTGTGGATATCTTACCCGCTATCCGTTAAAGTTGCAACTAAATTAACCCCATATCCAACAATAAAATATTAGGAACTTATTTTAATGTCAAAACTACAAAAAGGGTTATTTTATTACCTTAAAATTATTGGGGTGTTACAACTCTCCCCCACTTGGAACGGATCACGACCTCGTGATCCAAGCCATACGCAAAGACGGATAGTACACTAAAACATCATGTTCGGATACCCATGTACAATCGGACGTTCTTCCATGCTTCCATAAAATCTTGTATGTTCTCACCGTCTTGTTTTGAACTCTCCTAAGTTCTTCTTCCACAATGGCGATAGGTTATTCCACATAATGCAATTTGTTGTCCACTTCAATCTCCTCCAAAGGTACATAGGATGCATCTTCGGCGAGACACTTTCTAAGGTGTGAGACATGAAAAGTGGGATGAATTCCCGATAGCTCATCGGGCAATTCTAAACGATATGCAACTTTGCCAACTCTAGCAAGAATCTTGAAAGGACCGATGAAACGAGGACTCAACTTTCCATGTTTTCGAAATCGTAGGACGCCTTTCCATTGGGACACTTTAACAAAACACGATCTCCTACATCGAACTCAATCGGTCTTCTTCGTTTGTCCGCATAGGATTTTTGTCGATCTTGGGCCGCCTTAAGTCTTTCCTTAATCACATCAATCTTCTCAATTGTCTTCAAAACCACTTCCGTACCACCAATTTCTCTTTGTCCCACTTCTCCCCAACAAATGGGAGATCTACACTTCCTACCATACAACATCTCATATGGTGGCATTTGTATACTTGAGTGGTAACTATTGTTGTACGAGAACTCCACCAATGGTTGGTAAAGATCCCAAGTCCCACCAAAGTCGATGATGCACGCCCGTAGCATGTTTTCAAGAGTTTGGATAGTTCTCTCACTTTGGCCATCGGTTTGAGGATGATAAGCAGTACTAAACTTTAGAGTTATACCCATTTCTTCTTGAAATTTCCGCCAAAAGTGAGAAGTGAAACGAGTATCCCTATCTGACACAATGGAGATTGGAACTCCATGCCTTGCCACTACTTCTTTAACATATATGTTTGCCAAAACCTCGAATGATGATGCTTCGCGAATGGGAAGGAACAAGGCACTTTTCGTCAACCTATCAACAATCACCCAAATCGTGTTGAATTGGTTTCTAGGTGTTTTGGGCAATTTGGTGACAAAATCCATGGTGATATCCTCCCATTTCCACTTAGGGATTTCTAATGGTTGCATCATACCGTACGGCTTTTGATGCTCTGCCTTGACTTGAGCACAAGTTAGACACCCTTCAACACATTTCACCACATCCCTCTTCATTCCGGGCCACCAATAATCAACCTTTAGGTCATGATACATCTTGGTAGCACCGGGGTGAATAGAATATTTGGACTTGTGAGCTTCTTTAAGTAAAACTTGCTTTAACTCACAAGAGAAAGGAATCCAAATTCTTCCAAAGCATAGGGTAAGGCCACGCGAATCCTTGGTGAAATATTGCGTTTGACCTTGAATTCTTTCCCTCTAGGATCCCGCTGTAAAGCCTTTTCTTGAGCCGCTTTTAATGATTAATTTACACGACCAATCCTTTATTCTTTAATATATTTTCATTAACCATTTACATCAATTATCCACACCACTCGACGCCGTCTCCACCACCAACACTCGGCCCCCCACTACAACGGCGTTGTCACGACTACCGCCGCATTGCGCGGGTAACGTGCTAGTAGTTATTTATTTATTTTATCCTTCTATAATTATAAATAATATTTTATTAATTTTTTAAACCGACACCAAATAGTATAGCAATAAGAATACCTAGTTTGCTACAAGAGATCTCATGTTCGAATCTTATTCTAAGTATATTTAGGGTATTTAATTTTTATCTTTGATGGATTTGAGTGAGTCTTTCTTCATATTAATAACAAGCTAATCAAAATTAGAGAAAAAGACAATGCTTGTTGATTTTTTTATATTCGTGAGCAATTCACACCTTAAAATTTAAATCTTTAATTTTTTAAGAGACTTAAACTATTTTTTATAGTTTTATTAGTGCACTGTAAAACCCCTGTCCACTAATTTTTATAGTTTTACGAGCATGGTACCCGTGCGTTGTGACGGATATCATGGACGACGGTGGCCAAGGTTTTGGTGATGATGGATGACGGTGGTGGTTATTCACGGAAATAAAGGAGGTGTGTATTGTTTTGGTATATAAAAAGAAAGAATATTTTGTGTGTTGTTTTGGAGAGAAAAAGAGAGAATGAGAATACAGAGTATTTATTTTCGTTTTAAAGAAAAGAATAAAAGGATAAAATTGCATGTCTCAAACATGTAAACTTTTCATCACCTCCGTATAATTTTTATCAAAGGAGTATAGAAGTATACATTATTCACACTAATTTTTATAGTTTTACACTTTTAATAGTATAGTAATAAGAATTTACATCTTCAAAAATCACCAGCAAAAGTGTAAAACCCCTTAAACCACTTCCGGCACCACCAGTCCACCACCACCACCATCATGCAGCATTTCTTCACAACCCTCCGTCACCGCCCCCACCACCACCACCGTCGCTACCTTCTCGCTATACACTTCGCGTCAGCTCACCACAAACCCCACAAACCACCGCCGCCACCGCCAACACCCCCAAAACCACCACAAAGAATCTCCAAATTCACACTCCATGATTACACATGGGAAGACCCATATAGCTGGATGTCTAATTTAAACGATAAAGTAGCTATGCGTCACATGGATGTTTGTATGGAACAAGAAGAGAAGTATACTGAAGCCGTTTTATCCGAAACCGATCGTCTTCAATCCAAACTTCAATCCGAAATGGCCTCCCGCATTTCTTCTCACCTGTCTACCCCTCCTTTTCATTGGGGCCCTTGGTTAGTTTGGTTCTTTTTACCTTTCTTGTTTTTATGTTTTTTTTTATATAGATTTTAATTATTCCCAATATCAATGTCTCAACGCGCGGGTATTACACTAGTTTGTTGTTCGTTTGTCCCGAAATAATGTCTGCGAACGAAAGTTGGGTGCTTTTTGTAGATACACAATAATATGAATGTGGGATCATGGCAGAAATGCAGAATGATCAAAGGAATAATTACATATAAATGTATCTAACTATTACCCGTATTGCTATTATATTTACTGGGCATTCATTTTTATCTACTGATGCGACGAACCCTTAAGTATTGTATGTATTTGATCTCTGGTGTGACATTGGTTTTCATGACTTGCCACTTTATATGCTGTCACCTCAACAAAAATTGAAAATTAATCGGGTTACATGAGGTCGCTGAATAAAAAGTTAAGTACGTTAAAAGGTAAGTTGTAAGTTAAAAGCATACAATTAGCAAAACATGGATAGTTCAATACATACATAGTGATGTACTATATTGGAAATGAACAGTTATCTTTGGGGCTAGCTAAATTAGAAATGTGTAAGTTTGATGATTGTGATACCTCGTGAAATCAACAAATGCTAGTTCTAGATAAAAGTGTTGTAAAATGTTGGAGATTGACTATTTATTATGTATCTGTTGCTCAATGATAATATTGTTGATCACGGTGGCATAGTGTTCTAGTGTACCCTCTGTTTGTATTTGGATAAATTAGTATGTTGTGAGTTTATGATGATTTGGTTATATTTTGAACTTGGAGGTGGAATTTAGGTTGTATTATAGACGAATGGAAGAAGGAAAGCAATATCCGGTACTATGTAGGAGATTAGCTAGTCTAAATGAGGAGTTCATTTCACATAAAAATCCAACAGGTGGGTTTGATTATACTTCTGGGAAAAGGATTGAACAAAAGCTTATTGATTACAATCAAGAGGCAGAAAGATTCGGAGGTGATTGGAATTTTATATCGTTTAATTAGTATCTTTAATTCTTAATGGCTTATTGGTGTTAGTATACTGGTTTAGCTTGAATTGACTTTGTAGGTTATGCTTATGAGGAGGTGTCAGAAGTGTCTCCTGATCATCGATATATAGCCTACACCATGTATGATAAGGACAATGATTTCTTCAAGTTATGTGTGAGGGACTTGAATTTTGGTTCGCTGTGTAGTAAGCCACAAGCTGATTGGGTCTCTAATGTGGCTTGGGCTAAGGGTGGTCAAGCATTGTTGTATGTTGTTACAGATCAAAACAAGAAACCTTACAGGTTTGGTGTATAACAATCTCTGTTTTTATGTATCTCTTGCATTATACAAGATTGTGTTTATGTATGTAACCACATTTGTTTAATTATTCTATGATTTAGGTTATATTGTAGCATGCTTGGATCAAAGGATGAAGATGTGATGCTTTTAGAAGAACCAAAAGAAAATGTCCATATTAACATTCGACATACCAAAGATTTCTTCTATGTGACTGTAAATGTATTTTCAACCACGTATTCGAAGGTGTTCTACTCTTTATGGGATGATATCTCTACACATATCATTTATCTATCTTTCAGAAAACATTATAAATGCAACTATATTTTTAGGTGTTTCTGATCAATGCAGCTGATCCATTATCTGGTCTGACACTAGTATGGGAGTGCGAAGCCTGCACACATTGTATTATTGAACATCATCAAGGCTATCTTTATCTTTTTACCAATGCTGATAGAGCTGGGCAGTCGGTTGATTGCCATTATCTCCTTCGCAGTCCCCTGCCATCTTCTGGTTCTAAAAAGTGGGAGGTTAGTCTCGGAGTTATACCGGAGTTGGCAAAATGGGCGGGCCATGTGGGTTGGGTAACTGGTCAAAACAGGTTTGGTCCTGTTGACCAAAATACCATCTGTAAAGAAGTGTCAGAATAATTATCATTTCAAATACGCTTAGATCACCGCGACAATAATCTCTTCTTTCCTACATTAGTTTTTCACATCAGCACCACATCAACACTTCTAGATTAATACACCAACCGACAAACCCTGCCAACAACACCTTTTCTATTCCTTCATCACTTTACTTTATTTATTACAATTAGTTAAACACAATAATTAAAAACCAAGCATATATAAATTAAAAATATTACATTAATAAAAAAAAAAGTAAGCTCCTCCCCATCTTTATCATCATTTTTGTCTTCTTCCAACATTGCACCCAATGCATCAACATATCCGTGCCGCATCTTTTCTTTTGTTTTTTCGAGCCTTTTTTTTTATCCCATTCTATCAAACCCTCTGGAATTAGAATATTGAGAAACTTGAAAATGAGACTTTTTCATGAATCTGTTACACATTACTCGATTTTGGTGCAGAATGTATTTATTGATGATAGAGACTTGATTATCGAGGATGTTGACTTCTGTGACTCACACATGGTACTTATCGTCAGAGAAGGTGGAAGATTCCGACTATGCTCAGTTGAACTGCCTATGTCAAACAATAGGGTATTATGTTGTTTATGATACTTACTAATCTTTCATAATATTTGATCATATTTACTGGCTATAAAACGTTGTAATCCAACAGGATGCGGTCCATCTCAGGGAGTTGTGTCCACATTTTCTACCTCTTCCAGAGTCTGTTTGCCAGATATCGCCTGGATCGAATTATAATTTTTATTCCTCAATCATGCGGTTTACAATTTCATCACCTGTGGTATGTTACTCATAGCCGGTTGCTTACCTTTAATAGTTTGCTCTCAAAAACGTTGTCTTAAAGGCGACTTTTACACTGTAACTGCGAAACTGAATGCCAAAAGTTGACTTCTAAGGACGAAGAGAAGAGCTACTCTATGTATAGTGTGCTTGTTAATGTTACTTGGTTAAAACTTTTAACATGTGAATTACAAGTACTTTATCTAAATGAAGAAGTTATATTGTGAAGTTCAATTGCCATGTGGTGAATTACAATCAGTTAATTAACAAGACATTCAGGTTGATTTACAATTCCTTCTTAGTATTAAACATATGCAGATGATGGTATTTGTACAAGTTAGTTAATTTGGCTAAATTCATAATTCCATAGCAACGTAAACACTAGCATAGTTGCATCCCTGTACTTTATTTACTTTCATTATGTAATGATTTCTCTATACTATATTAAGAAACCATGCTCATTTGAGAAATAGTGTATTCATATAAAATATAGATTTCAGCAAGTGTGATGACGTTTAATGCATCTATAGATTTTTCCTATTTTTGATTATTCGGTATTCTTCTAAGAAATATGATGCTCTCCTAGTCTCTTTGCAGATGCCTGATGCAGTAGTTGATTATAATTTATTAAATGGGAAATGGGAAATTATTCAACAACACAACTTACTCCAGGAGAGAACCCGTGTTTTGTATGGCACAACTTCTACTGGTATGAATATATCAATCCCCAATACGGAAGTTAATGCAGAAAATAATCACACTTGGAATGATCTATCCGAGTTTTATGCTTGCGAACAACATGAAGTCACATCTTTTGATGGAGTCACGGTCCCCTTAACAATTGTCTATTCACACAAAAGAAAAAAGGAAGGTCAAAGTCCAGGGTTGCTTCATGGACATGGTGCTTATGGCGAATTACTTGACAAAAGGTGGCGTAGTGAGTTAAAGAGCCTTCTCGATCGTGGTTGGGTTATCGCATACGCAGATGTTCGGTCAGTCTGTCTGTAACTTATCATGTATGAGGAAAATAAAATAAATTGACGGAACACCTTCTTAATTTGTTTCATGTATCAATTTTTAGGGGTGGGGGTGGCAGAGGAAAGATGTGGCATGAAGATGGTAGACGTACTAAAAAGTTTAATTCCATAAACGATTATGTTTCGTGTGCCAAATTTCTTGTTGAAAAGGAGATCGTGCACCAACACAAGCTTGCTGGTTGGGGATATAGTGCTGGAGGTCTCTTGGTTGCTTCTGCTATTAATTGCTGTCCAGATTTATTTCGTGCTGCAGTTCTAAAGGTACTTTATAAATTTTGTATATACGTTTTGATGTTTTATGAGACATTGTAGCAAATAAGCACTTAAGGTTTAAATTGCTTCTTTCTTAATTTTGAAATTAGGTTCCATTTTTGGACCCGTGTAACACTCTTGTGTACCCCATTTTACCACTTACTCCTGTTGACTACGAAGAATTTGGGTACCCTGGTGACATCGAGGACTTTGAAGCCATAAGAAAGTTTTCTCCCTATGAGAACATTCAAAAGGGTGTTCTCTATCCAGCAGTTTTGGTCAGCTCGTCTTTTAATACAAGGTTTATTCCAATGTGTTGGTTGATTCTTGTTCTTTCATTGTATCATTGTTTCCAGAAACTAAAACAGAGCTTAAATATATTTAGTAATATAAGTGTTTTATTTTCATGTTCAGATTTGGAGTATGGGAAGCCGCAAAATGGGTTGCACGTGTACGTGAACACGCCATTTATGATCCAAACCATCCCATCCTTCTTAATTTAACAGCGGATATAGTGGAAGAGAACAGATATTTACAGTGCAAAGAGTCTGCTTTGGAGGCTGCTTTTCTCTTGAAGATTATGGATTCTTAGACACATTTAACAGGTTATATCGATTTTGATGGTTAGGTTAATTGTTAAATTTGTTTGAAGGCGAAGAAGATGCCATAATCTTTTATTGAGATCAAATAGATACAATTCTGTATAGTCATCATAGTCTTTTAATCTCATAGTTGGTTTACCAAAAAAGCAAGACTTTTGGGAAGCTTTATGATGAGTTGGTCAACTGAACTTTGTTACTGTGTAAAGTGAGCACCTTTTGAAGACAATGGACTAAAACCATAATAAGTTTGTCAAACATTTCTTCATTAGTATATATTCTCACTTTATGCCAATCTTTTCACCTCCAAAGCTGAAAATTGTGCTATGTTGTGGTAGGTATCTTGATTAAAATTCACTACTCAAGTGGCAATTCATCATTACCAAATATATTCAAAAGATTTCAAGAGGCCTTTCATCACCAAGAATCTGATAATTTCCGAACCATTTTTCTGGAGTCTGGACAACCAAAAATATTTACCTATTGAGATCCGAACCTAAACTTTTTTGCCAATGCCCGGCTCCTTTGTGGTGGTTTTGTTTTTAAGAATGATTTGTTTTCGATACCAAGTATAGATCAACTGATGATTTCAAAGGAATGAACGTGACCGCTAGTCTCACAATATTATATTTATCATCTAAGAATCTAAGATGATTATTGAATAACAAATTACTAAAAAGCAAATGAAAACTGGTAGCTAATAATACATGTAGAATCATACAGCAATAATGTATAAATGTATAATATTAAATAATTTATTGGTTAATTTCGAATATTCAAATAGTAGTAATCTTGTTCCCATGGTGGTTATACAATAGCTTTTCTTTAATTCTTAGGAGTGGTACTTCAATGATCAAAGGCATGTAGCACTACATAAATGGCAAACAAGACTTGCTGGCTATGGCCTACCATGGTTATTAAAGCTAATGGTACAATTTTCTCATCAAAATGCTTTTCAAATCCATGTGCATTCAAATATCACACTACATAAATGCTTGTTTTAGAACCCTGGCTGAATATAACAAGCTCAGAACAAGTTCTGGTTACAGAAAACAGCCAAACACAAATAGATGTATCGGAATCACGTTGAACTTAGAATTAGTGTTCTTCTATATCCGATACTATCTTTGAATTCATGATAACAAACGGGGAAGACAGACTAAGTTGTAACAGTTGTAAATGAAAAAGATGATACCTGCAAATAGACATTTCAAAAATGCAGAAGAAACATGATGCATATGAAGCAGAAGTGATTTGTTCATTCGATTCCACATTTTTAAGCTTTATATCATAAGGATTACTGGGATATAAAAACTATTCTAAATCTGAAAACTCTACGATAACCCCCACAAGATCAGGAAATAACGAATCAAAACCACAACGCAAATAAAAACATATGAATGAACAAATACATCTGCCTGTTTCCAAGAATGACATCAGAAGACCAAAAGATTCAGAACCAGAAGAAAAAGATAGCACCTTTTTTAACCAATTAACCTGCTGCACCTGAACAATCACTTAGAACCTCAAAACACAAAGCAACTTGTATACTATTCTTCATCTTCCACAACAGTCGAAAGCCCATCATCTTTATTGAACTCTGGATTCAAGAACTTTGCAACAAAAACCCATAGATTATAGACATCACTAAAGTTAGTCAGAAAACCCAAAGAAGCAGTCACCACTTCGACTCTAATGAACCCGCTTTTCCCATTATGCCCTCCATTCTCCATTGGCTTGCAAAGTGTCGTATCTTCATGACTTGGAGTCCCACGGTGCGGTTTTGAGCTATCCAAGATCCGTATATGGCCAAGTATACCGACACCAAGAGAAATGCCGTTCAATTCAGCCAACTTCTGAACCACTTCAGGATTGATTAAACCTTTCTTTCTGTCTTTAACATTGAATGCCACTGATGCACCCCTTTCATATTTGATTTTCGGCCCATATATGTGGACTAGCGGTACACTATCTTGCCCGTTTAAAGCTGGAATCCGTAACTGAAGCAGTGATGTCACAAGCCAGTTGACCAAAAACCGTAATCGAAGAGTTGTCTTATTGAGACCCAACATGTTTACATGATCAAGATGCTTACATGATATCTCAGGTTCCCTTCTGCTTGATTCTTGCCCTTCACCATAATCAGCTTCACTAATATAATCATCATCCTCAGCATTTGCTGCTAAAAAATCTCCATTTTTACTTGGATCTTCTGTAGTAAACGATACTCTTCTTCCTTTGCTTTCAGGCTGTATCTCGTTCTCTTCGACACCAAAAAGTTTACTGCTTGAAAACCGATTCCCTTCTCTTCTTCCCAACAACCGAAACTCACCCTCAGTTTCCCGTCTTATAGCACTCTCTTTTGCCTGCATAGTGATTTTCGAGCTTGACCCATTCTCCCATTTGCTTGTTTCAGTTTCTTCTTCGATCTCGTGAAAATGGTGATGATTTGGAGTATTGTTTGTTGCCTCCATAAAGTGGTCTTCTTGTGGATCTTCCTTTATTCGGTCCAATTCTTGAGATACTGACATAACAGCTGCATCAAATGACAACATTCGAGCTTCATGGTCGTACAAGGGACTATTAGCAATCTTTGAGGTTGGTTTAGGAGATGACAGCTGCTTGTTTTTGCTCCGTCCCGTGAACCAAAATGGTGGCAGAGGAGATGCTGAATCCCGATGCTTATTGTTCGCAGGACCACCATTATCAGAACCTATTGGGCTCTGTCCTAAATCAATCCACAACGAGTTATCAGATGACTCGTCTTCACTAAACACGGGACTCTTCATCACCTCACCAATGGAAAAGCTCTCACTTTCTTCAAAAACTGTGCTTGCCCCATCTCTATCATAAATGTCATCATGCTCCATATCGGTATCAAATACTTCTCTCACTTGAGCAGAAGTATACGCACCAGAAAATGCAGGTAACTGAGGGCCGGGACGAGTTTCAGATGTTACCTCACCGTTCCCAGCAAAATCATCGTCCTCAATCCCTGTAATTCCAGGAATTCCATCCACAGAATCACTCAGGTATAAAGGAAATACCGGGCTGATCTTTACTATACCTGACCCAGCATGACCCGACTGATTCTGAAGACTTCTTATCACTGATTTCTTGATGAGCAGGCACCCAAATCCAGTCGGGTCAAAACCAAAGACTCGGTAAAAAGACGTGATGATAAAATCAGGCCGGAAAAGAGATAACCCAAGTGAGTCCATGTCTTTAGGACCCAACGCCCCTGCGTCAAGTAACACATGCCAATTGTTTTGCTGTGCCAATGCCATCCACTGATACGAATACTTAGCACCCGTAACTCTAGACTGAACAGGAAACACAAAAAGCCCGGTAGCTGCATCTTTTTTCCTCTTCTTTTTGTTTGAAATCTGCTTTCGTAAATCAGTTGAACAAAGTTTAAGCGTCGGCCACTTAAACCACGCACTCTGAACTTTTGCCCCTTTCTCTTTAGCACTCTGAGACATCCAATTAACTGACTGGCTCTCATGATCAAACATCGTTAACAACTTCTTATTCGTGTGAAAAGGGTACGATTCAGCTAAAAGCTTAAAAGCAGAACCTCTACTAACAGTAAAAACAAGGCCGTATTCGTTTTCAGGTATGTTCAAGTAATCCATAATCCTAGTCTTTATATCATGTTCCACAGTTCCTTTCTCAGCACCACCATAAAGAGCATGATTACTTAAATTTGCAGTTATTTCAGATAAACTAAATGTAGATGATTCCCAATAATGAACAGTTTGCAAAAATGAAAACAACCCAAATCCACAATAATCAAGACATACTTTAGGAACAGGATCAGATAAATGCGAATAATCGTCTGACCTTAAATGATCAATCTTTTCTGAAGACTGATATTTCGGATACATAGTCAGAAACTTGGAAAACGACTGATGAAGGTCAGGTATCGATTCTTCGGTCTCATAAGTCCTGTCTGCAGCTAAAGCAGTTGCCCTGAGGAACTCCTTCTGAGTTTCGAGCCGTGCCAGAGATCGAGATCTTCCTAATCCATCATCTTGGATGTTGACTGCAGATTCAGAGTCAATATCTTGTGACTTAACAAGTGACCCATCTTCTGAAGCTTCTTCAAGTGCTTCCCTTAGTTTATTTTCTTGTAATTTCCTAAGCACAGATGTGTTGTTTTTCTTGTTGTTATCATCATCTTGATGTGATGATGCATATGGATTTTCAGACCCATTTTTCTTTTTGCTTTTTTTGTCCAGAATTAAAGATGCACAGTGAGAAATTGGTTTCCATAGTGAAAGATGCATCAAATCACCCTCTGTTTTTTTTTTATGTTATGTTCATAAAAAAAAATAGATATATAAAATTTGGCTTATTTATACATAAAGCCAAACCCTAAATTCCTAAAAAAATTTTACAAAAAACAAAAAAGGAATCAACTTTCCAACATTCAATAATATTGATAAATAATACAAATAAAACCCAGAAAATTTTGAGTAAACAGATCAAAGAACTACAGTCAATGCAGCTGTCTACAGTAAAAAATGAAGAAAATAATAAATCCAAAAAAGCCCGACACAAATTTATAAAGCCCAGATAAAAAGGCCCTTACTTTAATCAAGATTTTCAAAAAAAATCCCAAAAAGAAACACTAGATCTAAAAAAGAATGATGGAAAAGATGAAGAAGGGTTAAAAGGGAAAAACCCAGATTTTAGAATTCAGAAATCTTGAAAAAAGGCCCAATCTTTATGAACTTTGAGTTTGAGTGAGGAGGAGAAGAAGATGAGAGTGAATAAAAGCAAACACACCCACAAAATTAAATGCTCATTTACTGCACTACTTGTAGTTAATCCAAAAACATACCTATATGATTGATGTATATTTTGTGTGTGTATATTTTTTGTGTATTGTGTGTGTGTTTAATTGACTATTTTTGTTTTTGATGTTTGTGTAGTTTATTCTTCACAATGGTTAAAAAAGTTAAATATTGTGGATTGAAGGCTGAAGCAAGTGGTGGATTTTTTTTAATAAACACCCTACTGACTCTTGTTTAATTTAATGATTTCCCTTTTTGTATAAATTCATTTTATTTGTTGGTTTACTCTAAGTTATTGTAATAAAGTATTGAATAAGCAAATTTTGTGATTAAAAAGTCAACAGTGATGTTGAAATACGAAATAGATGGTTTAGCAGAATTTTCCTAAATAAAGTCCATTACCATGATGAAGCTACACCTTTTGGGTTAAAATGGTTGACTTCAAGTTTTCTTTAATTGAATAAAGAGATGTTAAATCGAATTTCATTATAACCTAATAAAGGATAAATAGAGAGTTTGGATTGGTTTTTTTACATCACTTCTTAGGTTAAGTGTTATTTGAATACAGTGCCGGCGTAAGTTTTTTGAAGGCCTTAAGCGAGATTAATTTTAGAGGCCTAGTTGATTAACATGCATATTAAAATAAACACAAAAAGCAGAAAAAAGTAGTTCATCTTATATACTAAGCTGGTTTGTGGGGAAAAAAACGCAAATAAGCAAAATTCTATACCATTTTTAGGAGAAAGCCTTTCTAATAATTAAGATATAATTACTAGCTCGTTGTTGAAAATCGGAGTAAAAATCTCAGATTTTTCGATTTCTATATAGTTAGGTTTTTCCCCCTTTTTTTCTTGAAGGTTGTAACTTCATTTGTGTGATGTCTTTTAGTCTAAAGGTTACTCATGAGGCAAGTTTATTTGTCTATTTGTTTTCTTGGGCATTTTGGTTACCCTTATATAGTAATAATAACATATAACACAAAAGTCTAAAATTTAAAATATTAAACCCAAAATATAGAAATGGAGGCCTTTGTATTTTGTGGGTCTTAGGCCCATGCCTAATCTATATATATAATAAAGCCGACTCTGTGTTGAACATTATGATTTTAGTTTAAGGGGAAAGGTTAGGTAAATCATGTAGTACCTAACTTAGGTAAAGCACGTGGGGATTATGTAAAATTCAAGGGGATGTTATGTAAAATTCGCGGGGGGGGGGGGGGGGGGGGGGGGGGCTATGAAAGGTTTAATTTGTAACTTTTTTTAAAATGACGGTACCTAAGCTAAGGTAAAGTCTGCGGTACGGATCATTTTTCATTAGTTTAATTCAAGTTCTTCTTAGTTTTCCTTAGAATGAGAAAGAAGAATATAGAAGCTCCTGCCTCCTGATTATTGGCTAAGTATTTGCATTTGGCATGCTAGTTTGATCCTTGTCTCTTATAACTAAAACCCTAAAATATTTATAACTAATTAAAATTAATTATACAACTAATTATTTTGTATCTATCAGACTATCACATATTTGCCAATCATTTAGGCTTACATAATAACTAACATTACAAAAATTGAAGCGTACATCACTCTTTATCATAACTTGTTGATTGTTGGGGGGGGGGGGGGGGGGGGGCTATGAAAGGTTTAATTTATAACTTTTTTTTAAAGTAACGGTACCTAAGCAAGGTAAAATCTGCGGTACGGATCATTTTTCATTAGTTTAATTCATAAACCTAAATCATGTCTCATTATTACATCAACAAGTTATGATAGTCTGATAGATACAAAATAATTAGTTGTATAAAGACTGATGTACGCTTCAATTTTTGTAAACAAAATAACAAGTTATGATAAAGACTGATGTACGCTTCAATTTTTGTAATGTTAGTTATTATGTAAGCCTAGATGATTGGCAAATATGTGATAGTCTGATAGATACAAAATAATTAGTTGTATAATTAATTTTAATTAGTTATAAATATTTTAGGGTTTTAGTTATAAGAGACAAGGATCAAACTAGCATGCCAAATGCAAATACTTAGCCAATAATCAGGAGGCAGGAGCTTCTATATCCTTCTTTCTCATTCTAAGGAAAACTAAGAAGAACTTGATAAAAATATAAAAGAACGTCACCTAATTATTTGAATAAATTAGTCATGAAGAAAGTGTATCAAGATAGAAATGTTTATATACCAATTATTTGAATCCATTAGCCATGGAGAAAGTGTATCAAGATGGAAACACCAATGGTGTTCGAAGATCATGCTTGAAATAGACTAGTGGTTATCTTCCATAACATTAGATTTGACAATAGTCGTTCTAGCATGATCTAACAAGTAATAACATTGTTGTTAATAATCAATCGTCATTGTTTAGTGATATTATTTCAGACACCAGATTCTAATATCCATCGTTATTAATTTGTGTTCCATAAAAAAAAAAACAAAAAAACAAGGACATCTTCATGTTGGATTTAAGTCCTTCCTCAATGAAAATAGTTGTTTCCAACGTCACACCGTGCAAAATGTTAGAGCCTTTGACACCCCCCCCCCTACTAGGATGAATGTTCTGCTATTAAAGCGTCAGATATCTCGACCACTTGAAATGAAGGTCATTGATCATAATCTTATATTGTCAATTATCTTCAAAGTTATATGATTAACATTATATTGTGTGTATATCACAAAATTGCAAATTGCGTAGATCGTAAGAAGTTATTAAGATTTGTGACTACCATAAAGTTGAGAAGTGATATTCGTACTACAAATATTGATATATTACCACACATGTGCTATACGCATATACTGACTTGTATAGTATGTTATAAAGTGTGTTAAATAAATTAAAATTTATGGTATGAATATCACATCCCTAAAATTAATGAAATCCAAATAAACTAGTGGTCTAAATAATAATACAAACTCAGAAGTCAGGAAAGAAAATCAGCTCTATCCTAATTGTTATTGCATGTGTGTTTGTTGCTTAATGTTTATCTAGTTATTTACGAGTTGTGCTTTAGTTTTGGTGTAACTTCTAACTTGTACTCTTTTACCAACAACTTGTAGATGCTTAATAAAAGGTTATATGTTAGACTTTTTAAAAGTTAAAAAAAAAAAAAAAAAAAAAAAAAAAGTTGCCACCTTACTGCAACCCATATGGCCGTATCACAAGTTGTAATATGTGTTGGATGTGTACAAAAGGGTGTACAAAAGGATATTCAATCGGAAAAAGCAGTTAACACTTAAGACTACCATGTTGAATCAAAAGAAAATGATGTTATATTTTGCATACCTTGATAAATATGAAATGAAACTGAGTAGTATAATAATACGGGTCTTCGATTTAACAAAGAAGATAATTGAGACTTTAATTTAATAGGAAAAGAGCATACATACATGATACATACATACAAAAAAGAAACAAGATAAAATAACAAAAATGAAACAGAAAGAAGACAGAAGAAACATGGAGAACAGCAACAAAAAGTTAAGCCTCTGCAAAGAATCTATTCTATGGTCAACGCCCAATAGTAGTCCAACAACGACTTTTAACATGTGTGCAACAAAATAATCGTAGTAACGCTCCCAGCGATGAGGTACGTTAATTATTTCAAGGGAAATGACAAATCTCCTAAATTGGGAGGTTTACTTTATTAGATACGAGCATGCTACCCGCGCAATACGGTGACGTTGGTGAGTAAAGTAGTTTAATGGTGACGGTGATTGTACTATTGATGATGTAATTGTGATAGTTAAATTTTTAGAAGATAAGAGCCTAAAATGTTAACTATTAAAATAAAGGTTTAGAGTGTAATTATAGTTCATTAAAGCTAAAACATAAAAAGTCAAGAGTACTTCTAGCAATTCAAAGGTAGAATTAGCTAAATATCTTTATAAAGAAGTAAAGATAAAGATTATAGATAATAAAATTAATGAATATTTTACCAATTAGCACTTGTCATATTTTTTTCTATTTTCCTCTGTTTACTTTTGATTTAACATGTTATCATTATAGGTTTAAGTCCACAGTTTTAACCTATTAATCATTATTCGATTTAATAAAGTCCCCTAAAACATATCAATTAGTTTTTATTTGATCTACCAAAATCAAATACTGATTAATTAGTAATCATCATGTGTATTTTATTAAGTTTCATAACGCCAATAAAACTCGTTTCATTATAATCACCTGCTACTAAGATGATAGAAGTGTAGAACATTACACCATAACCATGAAACATACAAGTATACAACGAGCACTTTATATTCAAACCGTGAAACATTCATTCAGACTAATGTTGACCTTTTCAACTATGATCCTTAGTTTTGTCACTTTGTGTAACGTATAAAGTAGCTATCATCATCATATATATATAATAAGAAGGTCAAAGAGACACTTTGTTTATAGACAATTACACATGGAGTTTGTAACATAACATCATAACTTAGGTGCTCATAAAATGCCAAATACATCCGTATTGATTAATGTCGCTATTTAAACAAAACCAAATACAATAATTGACCTAAAAAATTCAAACAGAAACCAAGTTACATTCAAAGCAAAGTCAAGTTCATTTCTTTAAAGCAAAAGAAATATAGCAGTATACAAATACATAGTGAACCCATCATATATATAATCTATTCTGTTTTAACTTCATGAATAAAGCTTCTAAGCTAACTCTTACCAAATACCAAACAAGCCTAACAACTTTCTCTTCATAAAATACACACTTGCACCAAGAGTATGCTAGATAAAAATAAAATAAAATCGAATGGTGCACCAAACAGGCTGTTTTTTTCTGCACAAATCGTTAGCTTTCATCTTGAACGACAGACGAAAGTCCACACTCTCTAGTAAAAGATGGATTGAGGAACTTTGCGACGAAAGCCCATAATTTGTACACATCTTCAAAGTTAGTCAAGAAGCCTAGAGAGGCAGTGACAACCTCAGCTCGAACAAACCCAACTCCATTATGTTTCTCACCGTCCATCGGTCTGCATAGGGTTGTATCAGCAAGATCAATAGGCCCTTGGTTATGTATGATCCTTACATGACTAAGTATCCCTACACCAACAGAAATTCCATTTGCTTCAGCTAACTTTTGGACGATTTCAGGACTGTATAGACCCTTGCTTCTGTTTCTAACATTAAAAGCCACAGATGCACCCCTTTCATACTTTATTTTGGGCCCGTAAATGTGAACCAGTGGGATTGACCCGTATGAGCCCGGTAATCTCAGTTGAAGTAACGAAGTTACAAGCCAATTGATCAAAAAACGCAACCTTGAAGTGGTCTTGTTGAGACCTGACATGTTAACATGATCAAGATGTCTACATGAAATCTCGGGCTCCCTTCTATCCGATTCAAATTCTAGCCCCTCGTAATCATCATCTTCATACTCTAGAGGTTGAGAAAATGTAAAGTTTTCGTCTTTGTCCAATCTAAACGATACCTGCTTACTCTCTCCTCTTCCTTGAAGTAATCTGAAGTCACCTTCAGTTTCTCTTTGTATAAGCGCGCTTCCATTTCCATTTGGTACATTTGCTTCACATTCTTCTATTTCTTGACTCTCCACATTCCTTCCATTTTCTACTTGAAGTTTACTCACATTCCTGTTTAAAACAGGACTTGGGCCCAAACTAATCCATGCCGAAGTATCAGATGATTCATCTTCACTAAAAACAGGACTTTTCATAACCTCACCAATGGAAAAAGTACTTGTTTCTTCAAAGGCAGAGCTGCCTCCGTCTTTATCTGACCCGTTACCATGATCCATTTCGGTTTCAAATACATCCCTCACCTGAGAAGGAGTATACACACCTGAAAAGGCCGGTAACTGAGTTTTGGGCCGGCTTTCTGATACCCATTCCCCTTTTCCATCTACTTCAACATCTTCAGCTCCACTCAAACCCGGAATTCCATCTATGGAATCACCCGAGTAAAGAGGAAAAACAGGACTAATCTTCACAATACCTGAACCAGCATGACCAGATTGGTGATGAAGGCTTCCAATAACCGATTTCTTGATAAGAAGACATCCGAATCCAGTTGGGTCAAACCCAAAAACTCTATAAAAAGATGTGATAATAAAATCTGGCCTAAACAAAGATAACCCGAGTGAGTCCATATCTTTCGGGCCCAATGCACCTGCATCAAGTAACACATGCCAATTGTTTTGTTGAGCCATAGCCATCCACTGATACGAATACTTAGCACCCGTAACTCTAGACTGAACAGGAAACACGAAAAGCCCAGTAGCTGAATCCTTTCGCCTCTTTTTCTTGTTTAAAATCACTTTTTTAAGATGGGCTGAACATGGGTTAAGTGTAGGCCATTTAAACCAAGCACTATGAACCTTTGCTCCTTTCTCTTTCGCGCTTTGAGCCATCCAATTAACTGACTGGCTCTCGTGATCAAACATTGTTAACAACTTCTTATTCGTATGAAAAGGGTACGATTCAGCTAAAAGTTTAAAAGCAGAACCTCTACTAACAGTAAAAACAAGCCCATATTCATTTTCAGGAATGTTCAAGTAATCCATAATCCTAGTCTTTATATCATGTTCAACTGTTCCCATCTCACCACCACCATAAAGAGCATGATTACTTAAACTTGCACTTATTTCAGTTAAGCCAATAGTTGAAGATTCCCAAGAATTAACAGTTTGTAAAAACGAAAACAACCCGAATCCACAATAATCAAGACATACCTTAGAAAATGATTCAGCCAAATGTGAATACTCATCAATTCTTAACTGATCAATCTTTTCAGAAGATTTATACTTGGGATACATTGTCAAAAACTTCGAAAACGCTTCATTAAATCCAGGTATTGAATCTATTACCTCAAATATTCTTTCAGCAGCTAAAGAAGTAGCCTGCAGGAAGTCTTTTTGAGCTTGTAATGTTGCTAAAGATCTTGATCTTCCCAAGCTCTTATCTTGAATATCAATACATTCTAAAGAATCGATATTTCGAGACTTAATGAGACACCCATCTTCAGAAGCTTGTTCAAGTGCATCTTTGAGTATATTTTCTTGTAATTTTCTAAGTACAGATGGATTTCTGTTGATTTCTTGAATGGAATGATGAGGCCCATCTTTTTTCCTGTTCTTTTTATCAAAAACTAAAAAAGAACAGTGAGAAAGAATGGGCTTCCAAAGTGAAATATGCATCAAATCTTGAAGTTTTTAGAAGTATAGATTATGAAAGATTGTTGATAAGTGAAAAATTGAGGATGTGCTTTGTGTGTTTTTGTTTGTTTATGTGTTTTATTACATTAAATTCCCACATGAAAAAAGCAGAAAAAATGTATAAAGACTGATAACCAAGATTCAAAAAAGCAAAAGTTGTCAACTTTGAAGGATTTTCAGAATCAAAACAACCTTTGATTCAAACTTCAAAACACAAAGTAGAGGAGGGAAACAACAAGCACAAAAAAAAGGTTTGGCTTTCAAAGAGAAGATTATATATTCAAAAAACACCAAGAACACACAGTCATGCAAAGAGTGAAGAAGAAAAATATTGGTTACATAGGGGTTGAATAGGGAAGATAGATATATAGTGAAACTAGCTTTGACTCTACTTTTGTGACCACAACAACTGTTGTCTGTGAATCTAAGTAAATGCAAAACCTTTCACCATAAATATTTGCATCCACTATATAAGGTGAGAAATTCATACAGCTTAAATGATATTGGTTACCTTAATTTAACTACCACTAGTGCAAGAAAGGAAAAGATAAGCAATTTATATGAAAGAGGAAGGTGACACATTATTATTACTTTAAATTGTAACTCAATTATTGCTAAATAAATGTGTGTTTTATTAGTTGGTGGGAAAAGAAAAAAAAATAAGACGATTCATTTATTCAGCATTTTAAAATTAAATTTTTCAATAGGTCCTTATAGAAAAGACAAAATTTAACTTTGATATATAAAAATAAAACCATATAATCATCAATATCATGAATTAAAAATCTTGCTTGTAAAAATTTAAATAAAAAAAAAAGAGAGAAAAAAAAAAGAGTTGCTCCGATCTCCCCTACGTTTAGGACATTGTCTGGTCACACCAAGAGCCATAGTCAATTGATATTTCCCTTTGGTGGTTTTTTTTATGGGACATGCGGCTTAGAAACATCTTGTGTGTCGTCTCTTTCGTCGCTTCATTTCTATTTTGTTATACACAAATTGTACATCTTCTATCTAACTTAAAATAAGTGTTCATTTTTGTATTTTGATATGTCTTAAATTAAATATCTACTTTTAAATATAGTAAAAAAATATTACGGAGTATAATTTTACTCTTATATTGAATATTGAGGGGGTATATATCCATGTACATGTGTGTCACACATACTCGAGTGATTGTGACGGTATAATGGTGGTGGTGGTGGTGGCGGTGGCGGTGGTGACGTCAAGTGATGGTGGTGACGACGACCGAAATTGGTGATGGTGGCGACGTTGGCAATTGGTGGCGGAGGTGGTGGCAATGGCAATTGGCGGGAGTGGTGGTGGTGACATCAATTGACGGCTTCAAACAAATTTGTACAAAGGGGATAACAACATATGCACAGCATAGTGCAAAATCAAAATCAAAAATTTCAGTTTAACCTTTCTAGTTCCTTAAAAATACATCTTACACCCCCCATTTGCTCTATGTAGTACAAAACCTTTTGTACAACTTTGTGTACATGTCATATTCCCATTAAAATAAACAGAGAAGTGATATTTTGAGAATAAGAAATACTCAATTTCGTAAAAAAAATGAAGTAGTTTTTATTATAAAGTAGTATAGATATAAATATATTTGTTCTTCTTAAAAAGTATTATTTCTTAACTAGAATTGCGTTAGCTCGACTTGGTAAGTTTTCCATTTTCGTCCAAGTTTGTTAACTAAACTATAGATTTTCTCAAGTTGTTGTACCAGATAAGAAGTACCATGAAATGAAGTTAATTACATTTATATACTTAAGTTTTTGGTTGTTCCACTTTTTAAAAAATTTATTTATGGGGGGCAGAAAGAATATCTTAGATGATGAATTTGTGGTAGTATACATCGTTACATCGTTTATCAATATTATAAGCTTCTTGATTTTAACAACTTGATTTTGTTTTAATCTAGAGTCATGTATTCTATATATAAATATATGTGTTTGGGTCAATCTATATATTTATATTTATACTTGCATCAAGAAATGCTACTACTGTATAATACTATAACAACATTTTGAGAACTTCTATACCGCCTTTTTTCGGGTCTGTTGGATTTTGTTTTTCTCTTTTTTTGGAAGAGGGATTCTTGTTCTTGAAAGAAGGAAAAACTAGAAAACGACTAATCAAAAGTGGTAAGTAAATTTCAAAGAGTCTTTTCGTCAAGAAACAATTAGGAATGATATATTATTTTATATAAAGGAATTTGTCTATTGTTTTAATTTTCTTTTGTTTAATCATAGTAATTATTTTGGATTCATAGATGAGTATATATGAATTCTTTTTCAGAACCAATCAGGAAGACTTTCTGAATATGGAAATTAATAACCAGATAACTACGTTGATCGGTGATGATTATCGGCTAGTGGTTAAGAATATTTAAATGGTGTAACATTTCATTTTTGTGAGAAAACAAATCTCAGTTGGTCCTTTCGTTCAAGTATTAGTTGATTTGATGGGGTCCGTGGGGAAGGAAACGGTAGCGAAGCCAGAATTTTTAGTATGGGGTCGTCGACCAGTCTTTATAATACTAATAATTAAGTATAAAATTAAATTACAATATTTAATTACATTAGTTTGAGATTATCAATTATTTCAAAATTGAACAAATATCTAGAAATAGTTAGAAAAATAAAGTTATATATAAATTATGGGGTTGTTGGTGTTTCGGTTAAAAATTACCCAAGATAATTTTAGAAATGATTTTAGACAACTCAAGAACCAAATATTTGTAAGTGGGGTTTGATGTTTTAGGATCTTCAAATAAAAAGGAAAGTTTTCTTAACAATAATAATTATACTAAGAGTTTATGCTAAAAATAGTTTTAAGAAGATCTTTGAGATATAAATACTTTGAGTAATTAAGAAAACTGTTGAAGATAATGTAAAAATAACGCAAATTAACACTAAGATCTTAAAGAAATATGATAAAGAATAAAGACACCAGAATTTTGTTGACGATGAAAAACCCTTGATCCAGTTAAGTGATCTTAAGTAAAAAACCTCGGGAGGATGCAATCGACCATTCCTTAGTTCTTTTATTATTTTGGTTGATTACAATACAATGAGAATGAGAGTGATTTGATCGAGCTAATGAAAGAAAAAGAAAGTAAGAATGCGGTGAATGAGTGTGTGTGAATACAAGTGTGTAAGCCATTCGCCTAATCTCGATCAATCACTCGTATTTATAATGTAAAATGCTAACTAATTATCCGAAATATCCGGGATCGTTCGTGTGAAATTATTCAACGTGTTGAAGTTGAAAAATGAACGTTGGGTCTTCCTTGACAGGTTTATTCTTCAAGTCCGTTGCGATTTTCTTGGAATTATTTGTTTACTTTCTCACTGAATAAGCTAAATGAATGTAGACATTTATTTTCAACCGTTGGCTATGTTCTGAATATCCTGGATCTTGATGTTAGATTCAGGATCCTGCAAAGTACAAAAAGCATTATCGTGTACAACACAAACTTATGTTAATAATATCTTTGATCAAGATCATAGTTATAGAAAATCTGACCCCAAACAGTTGGTCACCCTTGGCCACCACATAGCTTTTCCATTGGATGGAAGTAATATATTACGGAGTATATAAAAATGTACTTCTGCAATTGAGACGAGATTATCTTTGAAAATCTTGACTCTTTATTTCCATCTAAGAGTCAAGATTATCCTAAGATGACTAGTCATGTTAGGAGTAACTTGAGAGAATCCCCTCCCAAAAAGTTTTTTATAATATTGCAAATACATTCTTATTAAACGAAGTAATACACATAGGTTGAATAGTGCTTCGGACAAAAATTACCTAAGATAATTTTGTAAAAGGAATAAAGATAATTTTCTGACCAAAGATTTGTAAGTGAGATCAGGTGTTTAGAATCTTCAAATAAATAAGATTTTTGCTAAAGATAACAATGCGAACTAAGAGTCTTTAATAAAAAGAGTTTATGAAAATCTTTGAGATACAAATACATTAATAAATCAAGAAATTAGTTGAAGATAAGGATAATGATACTAAAGAGCAAAGATAATAACGACACCAAAATTTTGTTGACGGAGAAAAACCCTTGATTCAATTAAAAAATCTTAGGTAAAAAACTTTGGCGTGATTCAATCGATCCAACCAATGTTCTTTTATTATTATTTGTTTAGGATTACATTACAATGATTTGAGAGCGATTTGATCAAGCTAATAATCGTAAAAGAAAGTAAGAATACAGTGAATGAGTGTGTGCAAATACAAGTGAAAGTAAGTCGTTCCTATTTTCGTTCAAATACCCTGTATTATATTAGAAACTAGTAACTAATCTTCCGAAATATCTGGGATTTTCTGCATTGCATTCTTCAACGTACAAAGAATAAGCAAGTGTACGTTGAGTCTCTTTTAACACGTTTAGTCTTTAAGTTAGTTCCGACTTCCAAAGGAGACCAGGTGTAGAACACGTTTAATTTACCTTGATAAGTTGAACGATATCTTCAAAATAATAAGATTATATACTTGACCGTTATAATATTCCTCAACATCCTGGATAGTTATCCTGAAATTAGGATCATGCAAAATAGAAAACCATATTCGAAGGCAATCGCAATATTCATTAGTGATATTCTAAGTCAGGATCATAATTGTAAAATTTGACCCTAAACAAAGAGTAAGTGGTATTTTTATAAAGTTATTTTTTTTTTTTACTCTGAATTATATTAATATAATAAGAATACTTTAATATTAAAAATCATCAAATAAAAATAAGGATTGAGTATTTAGAGATGTATGTGTCTTGTACATTTTTCCTATTGTGTGAAAATAACTTTCATCCAGTTCATTGAATGTAACTAATTTGCAAAAATGAATGAATCGTGTAGGTAATGGCCTAAACGCTTATGTGGAGGTCACTTATTGTGTCACGTCTCAAATGTCAGATGGTACCACATTAGTATTCGACTGATTTATTACATGATTCGTTCAATTTTACAAGTTAATTACATATAATGAACCGGATAAAAGTTGTTTTAATAAGAAAGACATACAAATTATATACATTCTCAGATACTTAACCCTAAAAATAACTCAAGAATAAATGTTTAACATTATTTCTTATATATAATTTATATCTTATTAAAAAAATTCAAAATTGCAATGTAACATTCTTAAATCTAAGGCTAAAGTTAACATTAATTATTATTATTATTATGAAGAATATAGAAGTAGACATTACTATATTATTAGTAACAATAGTTTACTTAAACAAGATGATTTTTACTAGGCATCGTGAGCATATAGCCTTTAGTCATAATTTTTTGTAATTTTAAATAGATTAAATTTATTGGAATACCCTCATATTTATATGTTTTTTTTCTGTAACGAGTTAATAATTAGTAGTTAGCATTCGATACACTATAGTGACATCCAATTAAACAGTATGCGAAGCTTGAAATATGCATGTATGGGATGAGACCCAAAACTTTCGAAACCCCCCCCCCCTTCCCCTTAATTCACTCCTACAAATGTAGGAAATGAGATTCGAACCCTGGTGAATTTTCTTAAGGTTCTAGACCTTACCAATAGGTCACCAACCCATTGGCTCTCACTTTACTATATTTATTTTGTTATATATTTATAGAGGTTTGTAAAACAAATATTAAAATAAACAAATAAAACAAAATCTTGACCCTTAGATCATGATTAAATTGATGCACGAGTATTCAAGAAACACATATACATACAGTATATTGATGCACGATGATTTTCAAGATGTACGATAGTTGTTTAGAGAAACTTATTATCTCATTTATTTTATCTTTTTGTATTTTTTATGTATAACATATATTTATATACCTATATTACTTAATATATAATTGAGAAAATTTCATTAGATCACTCTATGGTTTGTCATTTTATCAATTTTCGTCCCTGTACTATTTTTTTTATTATTACATCACCCTATGATGACTTTTTGTATCATTACATCACCCTCTGTCCACACGCCGTTTGTATCTCTCCGTTACCCCTCTCATGTGCATATCACGTGAGGGTATTTACGTCTATTACCACCTACTTTCTTCTTCCTCTCCCTTTACCTACTTTTTTCTTCAATATGCATAATTCATTCAACAATAAAAACATACATCTATATCTTTATTTATCATTCATAAAAATTAAATTTCCAAACTACTAAATCAATCCTGATCTTTGGTCTAAATCACATCAAATCTCATTTTTTTAAATCCTCTTAGGTTTAGCTTCAAGCCCAAAGGACCATCAGAACTACCACCGCCTGCCACCACCGTCATAACCCTCCACCGCCTCCAAAACACCACCACAGCACCAGATATATACATATATATATATGTGTGTGTGTTTTTCCAAAATCAAATTAAATCATATATATATGGAAATCGAACCAGATATATGTTGCTTCTTCGGTTTTTACTTGTATCGATCTGTGCATTCTCGCGTTCAATTCTCATGAGAATATTGTTATTATTTATTATTATTATTACTAAGATATAAAAGTAGTAATAGTAATATGAGGACTTTGGGTTTAAAAAATTGGGGGGAGAGGTGTTTATATTGCGGTCCAAACCGAGAAAACCGGAAAACTGAACCTACATTGGACCGAAACCGAATAGAACCGAAGAAATCGGTCCGGTTCTCGGTCCTATAAAATCGTCCAATTCGGTTCTCGGTCCGGTCCATGTATAAACCAAGAAATTGCATGTTCGGAACCGAACCGAGAAACTAATACAAGTAACTTCAAGTAAGATTCTAAGTTCCTTCTAGTTCACTTTTCAAAGATAATAGTGAGCTTATATTAATCTCATTATCATGGATTCCTAGTATCCTATTATATGTTGTGTATAAATTCTTGTACATGCATATCATAGTGCTTACTGCCATGTACATGCTCATTCATAAATTATGTTAGATTTGATTACATCTCTAATAGAATTAATTTACTTGTACACATGACATGTAACATATCTATCTCTTTTATTTTGGACCGTGAATACCTCCTTTAGAGAATTGACTTTGCTTTGGAATAATGAACGTGGTCAAAACTCATTACATGTTAGAAGTAGTTACTTGATACTTGTTAAACTTTAGAGGGTGTTTGGGAATGTGTTTTGAAGTGATTATCTGATTATTACGTTCGTAAAAACGCAAATAATCTAAAAAAGTGTTTGTGTAGAAAAATGACTATCTACTATGAAAACACAGTTTTAAAGAAGCATGTACCTACCTGCTTTTTCAAAACGCAGTTTTGAAAATGCATAATCTATTTTGAAAACGCAAAATCTGTTTTGTTATCATAATAACAAACACTCTCTTAATATATAAAAGTTATGTTATTTGATTAAAAAACTCATATAATGATCTTATATAAAGAAGACACAAAGTATGTAAATAATTTAATGTTACTTACGAATTTTATACTCATTGTTACTTGGTCTCGGTCCAACACCTTAAACCCGAGGACCGAGCACGACCCGAGCATGAACCGAACTAAGTTAGTTGGTCCGGTTCTCGATCTTATATTTTCCTATAATTGGTTTTCGGTCCGGTCCCGGGTTGGTCCGGTTCGGTCCGGTTCTTGGACCGTGAACACCCCATGAATGAATGAATGGCATACAGAGAACAAAAGGGAAATGATTGCTTTTGTATTTTTCATCCTTTTATTATTATTATTATTATTATTATTATTATTATTAGTTTTGTTGAAATCTTATCTGAATGAAACAAAAGATTTTGTGTCAAAAAAGATTTAATTTTTTAGAGACTTTGTTTAGTGACTTGTTTAATTTATAAAAATTGTAATGATTTGTTTTCATAATCTTAAGTCGATGAGTTTTCTTTGAGATTATGAAAAGAAAAACAATTGAGGAAGAAGATGGGTAGGTTGAAGATAGAAGAAGAAGATGATGATGATAAAAGTACGAAAATGCCCTCGTGTGCATTGCACATGAGGGGCTTAACGGAGTGTCACTAACGATTGTTAGGGTGAGGGGTGCCTAATGAAGCAAAAAGTCACCACAGTGTGATGCAATAATTAAAAAAAAAATATGGGGGCAAAAACTGATAAAATGACAAACCACAAGATGATTTAATGAAATTTTCTCTAATAATTATTGGCCGATAACAAGCATAAATTTTATATATGTGTGTTGGAAAATCCAAAACAATTGGGGCAGTTGATCACCAACCACACCATTTAATATACGTGAACAAGTACCCGCGCGTTGCGGCGGTAAAATGATGAGGTGATAGGTCATAGAGTGTGCTTCATAGGAGATGATATGTCATAGAGTGTCATAGCTAAATGTCTTAGCCGGGCTCCATCATCGGATTTAAAAATTCGTCGAAAGTATATCGAATGACATCTCTAATGAAAGAGCATGAAATTTTAAGAACACCTATATAATTTTTATAATTTATCGATGTACGGTTTTTGAGATAAAAAATTTTGAAAAAATTAGTGGAATAAAATGATTTATGGAGGAGAGAGAAAGTTGTATGCATTGATGTATGGTATATTATGCATTAACATGTGTACATTGTTGAATGTAAATGTTGAAAGTTGAAAGTGAATCTGCTTTATAATATAGCATAGATAATAATTATTAAATGAATTTTGCCGAATGATAATTTTATCATTGAGTCTGATTTACAATATTAACCTTTGTTTTTTTTCCCTTTTTATTTATAAGTAAATAAAAATTTCTATTACGTTATAATCGTTCGGTAAATGTAAACCTTATCTTTTACATGTTGCATTAAAAGATCATACATAAAATATTATAGTTTTTAAATTTTTTTTTTTTCCAAAAAAGGACATCATAAATAACAAAAATAAAATGAAATAAATTTAAAAAAAGAAAATGCTTATAATATTATAAATAAACTAAACAAAAAAACAAAACTTTAAAATGAATTTGGAGATGACAAGTAATGTATTTTTATAAAAATGATGATTTCATAACAATTATCTTTTATTTAATATACCCGAGCTAATTGATTATTACTAAGACGAAAAGAGATTGTGATAGTATTTTTAAAAATTGATATATAGTCGTTTTAAGACAAAAATAAATTAGATAATTACCTTTTAATTTACATTGGATTTAAGCTAAAAAAAAACATAAATCATAAATTAATTAGAAAATGATTTAAACTTTAAATAGGATGATGTCATAAATTAAAATAATAAAAAATAAAGAACAAATAAATAAGTCTAATAATGACAAGTCAACATTATTTAAAAGATAGTGATATCATAAGAATCTTATTTTATTTATATAAGAAATATCATAATTAATCACACTTTCAGTTAACATGACTAAATCGTTGAAGTTTGTCACGCTTTTATGTATTTAAATTTATTTTGAACTAAAAATTTGTAGAAATTTATATACAATAAAAGTGTAAAGTTTTTAAAAATTTATAAATTTTGGCGTAGACTTTCATATCTAATTTGTCACACGATATTGTTTCACGTTACTTATAATAGTTAGTGTGGAAAAAAGTGATGTAACAAATTAAATATGAAAATCTATACATAAAAATTATGAATGTTTTTTGAAACCTCACACTGTGTGTAAATTTTACACATTTTGAATTCAATATAATTTTAAATATGAATACATGATAAACTTTTTTAATTTATTTATACTAACTAAAAATATGAATAATTGTAATATTTTTGCATTGTCTTCCTACAAACTTAAATAGAAAATCTTATACTATTACATTTTAGGAGAGTATTTAACTAACTTTGGCCAACGGTTTAGGGCTCATCTTCCCTTAAATCATGTTTTGGTACCAACACATTACACCAATGTTAATAGTTTAATACTAAATTAGTTTAATTTTTTTTTAACTAAATCTTGAGATTCTCCGACTTTTGTTTGTTTGAGTTATTGAAATAGGATTTTAATAACTGACTGAAATATGATGATGTATTCAATTATTACACATTTTTTTAATTATACGGTTGATAGTTTGTAACTTTTTTTAATTTTAAGGGTGACCTACACAATATATGCAACCACATTTTCAGCTATAATATAAAGCTTATCCATTTTATAACTTAAGATGTAATACATCCATACATGAAGTTAGAGTTTGTTCACGTGATTAAACCATCAATTGTATTTCATTTCCTATATAAATTTCTTTTTTTTTAGCGACAAATGTCATTCTAGCTAGTTGATACTTTTTAAATTAGTATAATAGTATTAAACATTTAAACGCTACGTCCATTTCAGTCCGAGAGCTCGAGAGTGTGAACGATTAAACTGTTATATACGTCATATTATTACTATTATATATACTCTCTGTCTCTATCTCAAAAAATGTCACTAAGCATGTAAAGTGAATTACATTTTGAAAAACCCAGAGTTGTATTAAAGCTGCTGGCACAAAATCATTGTATATAAGAGGTTGCCTCATGCGTAGATTCATCCTCAGAAGGACTATTCTTAATTAATCAGCGTCACATGAGAAAAAAGACTAATTCCCCTAAACCAACCTTATATCCATAGTTAGCCTTGGACCTATCTTTTATTTAATTTTACACTTTATCTAACTTTACACTTTCAATCCCCCAATATTTAACAAAAACTAAACAACACACCTAATTCATTAAAATTAAAAGTAAAATACAATACAACTTTTAAAAAAAACCCGAAAATACAATTAAAAAAAATTTCCTAAATACTTTAAAAAAAAAAAAACAATCCTAAATACTATAAAAAAAAACCTAATTACTTAAAAAAAATATGTTATGTTATAACTTCTACGTACTGAAGCAGCAGAAATTACATTAAGCAGTAAGACATTAAGCAATAAAACAATAGAACAGAACTAAAATAGAGCAGAACAAATATGTTCTGTTATAACTTCTACGTACTGAACAGAACAATACAAGACAAGCAGTAAGAACAAGACAATATCAGACATAAACAGAGAGGATTTTAATTTATGAGTTTTATTTGAGATCGATTGAAAGGCAGAATGCTACTGAGTTTTTTGTGTGAGGGTTTTTCTTGCGATTTAGGGATTTTTCTTGTGAGAGTTTTTTTTGTTAGGTTACAGGATAATCGATTGGTCAATCAATAATGATGAGTGACAACATGATTCAAAGAAGAAAGGGGTTTTTTTGTTGGGTTTTTATTTGGGTGGTGAATCGATCGATTTGGGAATAATGATAGTGGCTGCTGACTTGCCTCTTGCTGAGTATAAAATATAAAATAGAAAACAATCCCAATATTATATAAATAATCGGTTAACCGATTTTAATTAAAAAAAATAACCGATTTTTAGTTAATTGATTAGGAATTGGTTTTTGGTTCTAAAAATGCAAATGAATTACTAACCTGCGGTTTTTCTTAACCAATAATCGGTTTGTACGGTATCGGTTACTAATCGATTACGGTTATAGGTTAATTTCAAATCGGTTCGGTTAACCGGTTCTTTTGTACACCTCTAGGGACGAGTGTATAAGGCACCTTCTAACATCTCAATTTATTTCTTCTCACCCCTTTCTAAAGAACTCTTGAATTGCTTTTGCTTTGGCTTCAATAATTTACATCACAACAATGATGCATGGGGCTTGTGGTAGTCAAAGGTGATTATGATAATTGTATAATGTTTATAAAACTTTATATTTGTAGTATTATTTTTATGTATTTATTTAATTTTAAAGGCAATTGACAAATCTTCAACTGAGATAATTTGATATTGCAATTAAATTTTACATTTGTTGATATCATGAAAATTGTTCGCTGGCCTACAATGAACATCCTGACTTCGTCACTATATCATAATAACAAATTTGCATTCTTATAAAACTTTTATAAAAAAAGAATACTTGAATCCTGTTAGATAACTCATCGGTGAACCTTAAGACGTTTCACTAATTGTAGTTTTCTAGCTATTAGCAGGTTGGCCTTCTCGTATATAAAGACCGGTACTTATCATGTTTGGTCCGATAGTAAATTATATGAACCAACTTTCAAAGGAGATAATTAAGTACTACAGCTCAGGCCGGCCAAATGATCGATCGATGTGCCCTACTGGCCCTGATCAAATTTTATTAATCAATCAATTGATGCACCAAATATACGGATATACCAACTTTCATTTTACGTTTTTTTTTTTGGCCCCTCTATGCATATTATTCACCATGGGCTAACGTTTACCTCAAAAATCTTTCCAAATTTCTAGCGCGGACCCGGTTAATACAACGTATGCTAAACCATCTACTGCGAATAATCCATACCTCTTTTTTTAAAAAAAATAACATAAAAAAACAAGCAACTTTTTTCATTTGGGTGATACAATTATACGAAATTCGTTTGTTTGCTGTTCAATAATAAATAAATAAAAGTCATGGTGGTCTAACTACTTTTACTTGCAACTTTATCATTCCAAATTTCGATTAGAATCCAAGGTGAAGTGAACAAATGTGGCCCATTTACTGATTTACAAAGCAAGTTGAAACATTAAATACCTTGTTTGTAGATAGGAGCTTAGACATCACTACTGCATCAAGAGAGTCATAAAATCCGACAAAAGTACATGGTTTGATTTAGTTTGCTTGTTGACTTGTGGGCTAAAAGCGAATATTGAATCTTAAAGTTTGATATCTAAAAACCAAATACTTTTTTTCTAAAGATAATTTTTATTCACATAACACCCTCGAATTCAGCTGGTGGGATTACAACAATTATATGATAATTACAAGATGTTGAATCTACACCATTCCTCTCAAGTAGTTGTTCTATATTTTGATCTATTCCTAAACCATAGAAATCCCAATGTCTTCACAATTTCAACAATCGATCCTTGATAACCTTTAAATTTAAAAACTTATTTTCATTTCTCGCTTTCCAAATGTTCCAACAAATCACTATGATGACACCTTTGAATGTGTTCTTCTTGCCCTCCATCCGTGCAAATCGATTAAGTCTTTGACCCCAAAAACAAAAAGCCTATTTATCTTAACCCATCTATTAATCCCGTTCCAGAAAACCATGAAAAACCTCACAGAAGCAAAACAAGTGAGCTATCGTTTTCCCCCGGCCTCATATAAGACACACCTGGTATTTCAGAACGAGTAGTTACTAGTTAGTGGGTTACACTAGCCAATTTATCTTAAAACTTTTTTAACAATAAATTGGGCTACAGCCTAATAGCCCAAATGAGATAGATGATCAACAGAAATTATATGTTGGGCCTTTTAGATTAAACTTGGTGCCC